>NC_069118.1:54463794-54763910 GCF_025612915.1 Magallana angulata
TACATTTACTGGTTATAATATTAATTCTGAAACAAAAGAAGCGTAAAAAAACCATCTGCAAATTGATCGGAAAAAAGACAATTATTCACAGAAACAAGCTTATGTTTGTAAACAAATAACTACTGCATGGTTACATTTTCACTTCTTGTCTACTTATTTTACCTTCATAGAATTCAGTTTATCTAAGGTATCTTACTTATCAAAGTTGTTGTATCAAGAATTTCTTGAGAAGAATAATATTCAAAACTGTAGAAAAACAGACATAAAACATATTTTTAAAAGAAGGGGTGGGGAGAGGGGGGGGGGGGTCAGTATTCACCCCCCTTTTCTTCCATGACTTTTTTTGCATTAACGATAGACAAAATAGACAATTTCTCAATAATAATCACTATTTGATTTAAAATTAAAGCTTTTTGAATAATTTTCAAGAAGTTTTTAAAAATAATTCAGTTTCTCTATAAATATTTTTGCAATTGCTTTGACTTGTGCTCAGGCAGATAGGCTAAATACCGCAGGTCGAACATGCTGGCAACCCTATCCAATATTCAACAATATTGTCTTTTATAGGAAAATTCACATTCCATTATAAAACGTGCTTCAAATGATTCAATTTTGAGTTAGGACACATTTTGACGGTTTTGGGCGGTAGACTTCTATAAATAGAGAATGCGAGGATCTACTTCAAGAAAAACCAAGGAATTGCCGAAAGATAGCATTATTGAATATCTAATCTGCCGGAACGATTTGTTGTCACCCACAAAGAAACATTGGCCTTATTGCCATATAATTTGAATACATGTTATGATTTGATGAATAACAGGTCTATGTCACTGCCGGTGGGACTGATTATAAAATGATACAATACATATATTAGATAATATTATAATAATAAACAGAATTTCATTAAAATAAATCAACTCCAAAAATCAAGTCCCCAAAAATGAGTCAAAGAGAAAGAAGTTCAGTTCCATGATTTTAAACTTTAAAAATAGTTTCTATGTTTTTTATTCATGTTAATCCACATTACAAAAATCAATCAATGAATGAAGATTATCCATCGGAAAAGATCGCATTAAATAATTAAGTAATAAGGAAAGATCATTGTTGGAGTGTTGTGAGGTGATCGTTATGGTCGAGGCCTGATGTTATCAATTAAAAAAATGTGTCACCTATTTTTAAATTATTGACAATTTTACGTTAATTACATTTCGGATATTTATACAAAACCCGCTTGTTCTGCAACAGTACGTCATTTTCATTGATGTCACAGTTGGGCTTTGTTTTTCGGGGGTATGTTGTATCGTTGTCCCCGCCCCCACCGCTGGTACTATACCGACGACTGCTAAGTGAGCACAACATCACTGTGTACCGGGACAGAGAGTGTCCATGTTATAACCACAACATCACGGTGAACCGGGGCAGAGAGTGTCCGTGTTATATCCACAACATCACGGTGCACTGGGACAGACAGACAGTACCCGTGTTATATCCTTAACATCACAGTGTACTGGGACAGACAGTGTCCGTGTTATATCCACAACAACATCAAGGTGTACTGGGACAGACAGTGTCCGTGTTATATCCACAACATCACGGCGTACTGGGACAGATAGTGTCCCTGTTATATCCACAACAACACGGTGTACTGGGACTGAAAGTGTTCCTGTTATATCCACAACATCACGATGTACTGGGACAGACAGTGTCCGTGTTATATCCACAACAACATCACGGTGTACTGGGACAGATAGTGTCCGTGTTATATCCACAACATCATGGTGTACTGGGACAGACAGTGTCCGTGTTATATCCACAATATCACGGTGTACTGGGACAGACAGTGTCCGTGTTATATCCACAATATCACGGTGTACTGGGACAGACAGTGTCCGTGTTATATCCAAAACATCACGGTGTACTGGGACAGACAGTGTCCGTGTTATATCAACAACAACACGGTGTACTATGACAGTGTCCGTGTTATATCCACAACATCACGGTGTACTGGGACAGACAGTGTCCGTGTTATATCCACAACATCTCGGTGTGCTGGGACAGACAATGTCCGTGTTATATCCACAACATCATGGTGTACTGGGACAGACCGTGTCCGTGTAATATCTACAACATCACGGTGTACAGGGACAGGCAGTGTCCGTGATATATCCACAACAATACGGTGTACTGGGACAGACCGTGTCCGTGTTATACCCACAACATCATGATATACTGAGACAGATAGTGTCCGTGTTATATCCACAACATCACGGTGTACTGGGACAGACAGTGTACGTGTTATATCCACAACATTACGATGTACTGGGACAGACAGTGTACGTGTTATATCCACAACATCACGATGTACTGGGACAGATAGTGTCCGTTTTATATCAACAACATCACGATGAACTGGGACAGATAGCGTCCGTGTTATATCCACAACAACACGGTGTACTGGGACAGATAGTGTCCGTGTTATATTCACAACATTACGGTATACTGAGAGAGACCGTGTCCGTGTTATATCCACAACATTAGAGTGTAATTGGACAGACAGTGTCCGTGTTTTATCAACAACATCACGGTGTACTGGGACAGACCGTGTCCGTGTTTTATCAACAACATCACGGTGTACTGGGACAGACAGTGTCCCTGTTATATCCACACACGGCTTACTGGGACAGACCGTGTCCGTGTTATACCCACAACATCACGATATACTGAGACAGATAGTGTCCGTGTTTTATCCACAACATCACGATGTAATTAGGCAGACCGTGTCCGTGTTATATATATCTACAACATCACAGTGTTTTTTGACAGACAGTGTCCGTGTTATATCCACATCACGGCGTACTGGGACAGACCGTGTCCGTGTTATATCCACAACATCGCGGTGTACTGAGACAGATAGTGTCCGTGTTATATCCACAACAATACGGTGTACTGGGACAGACAGTGTCCGTGTTATACCCACAACATCATGATATACTGAGACAGATAGTGTCCGTGTTATATCCACAACATCACGGTGTACTGGGACAGACAGGGTCCGCATTATAACCGTCACTAGTCTCTATGTCCTGTGTGTAATTATAGCGATATACGGATGCGGCTTAAAGGCCGAACATTTTTACCGGGTGGTAAATCTCAGGTGAGGGCGGGGCTTAATTTCTAGAGGTGTGAAAGCCTCCGGGGCTTGCAGTCTACCTGCGGTCGTGAACGCTGCTAATCACTATACACAGGAAGCAAATTAATACACAGGAAATAAATAATTAGTCAGAATTTGTCTTAGTTTGAATATGTTATTGTTCTAATGACCATACGAAGCGATTTTATACAGAAATGTTTTGCATCGTCCGAATTTTCTCTAAGCACACGTGTTTAAAGTACAATTGAAAAAAAAAAATTCAGTAAATTAATCCTGCTTTAAAAATGTAAGTCGGTACATTGTGTTCAGCCCTTGGCATTGTATAGGAAGGTAATTCTAATAAATATAATTGTATAAGAAAACCATATGATCGTGCAACAAGTTTAAGTCGCGTGTATTACCAGTAAATACAGCTCTAGTAGCTCAGAAGAGTGTTTAAAAAAGAAAATGGTATGTGCTTTGGAGCTGCTCATGCATCTTCGTAGAATTTATTAGATCACATGGATTCAACACGATTCAAATTTAAATTGCGTATTTTCAATTACTGAATAATAATTTTTCATAAACAATGTTATATAATACTGGTAATGTTAAAAATTCAATTTTTAATCCCCCTTTTAATACGTGACGGAAGCTATCAAACTTGTTAATTGCTAGTAAACAGAAATTCGCGGACCTGGCCAGATCACGCTCGGACGATCACGTCAATCAAACTGGGTTCTATTGTTTCAAACGTGATTGACAAGCGGCATCTTTTTGAAGTTTGTACAGGTAAAAAAGGGGGCGTTTGTAAAATGTTTGTAAAAGGACCGGCCTGTGGAGTAAACTTATTTTGAATGGAATTAACGGGAAATGCTTTAGATATATTAAAAACATGTACATGGGTATAAAGTCACTAGTAAAATTAAATGATATTGCTTCTAATTTTTTTGAATGTAATGTAGGTGTTAGACAAGGAGAAAACCTTTCCCCTTTCTTATTTTCTTTGTACATTAATGACTTAGAAAACTTTCTTTTGGAAAAAAATATTGTAGGTTTACAAAGCATTAGTAATGAAATCGAAAACGAGTTATTATTACATTTGAAACTACTTATTTTATTTTACGCTGACGATACCGTCATAATGGCGGAATCGACAGAAGACCTTCAAAACGCCCTCAACGAATTTTATAGTTATTGTACTCAATGGAAACTTAATGTCAATGTTAATAAAACAAAAATAATGGTTTTCTCCAAAGGTCCAACATCGAAAAAGCTTTTTTATTATAAAGGAGAAGTTATTGAAAATGTTAAAGAATTCAAATACCTGGGTATCGTTCTGTCGAGAACTGGTTCATTTATTAAAGCAAGAAAGCATTTGTGTGAACAGGCTCAAAAGGCTATGTATGGTGTTATAAGAAAAATTAGAAATTTTAATTTACCAGTAAATTGTCAATTTGATTTGTTTGATAAGGTTTTTTTACCAGTTTTATTGTACGGCTGCGAAATTTGGGGCTTTGAAAATCTAGATATTATTGAACGTGTACATCTGAAATTTTTGAAAACAGTACTTAATTTAAGAAGCACAACACCGAATTTTATGATATATGGAGAAACAGGGCGCTACCCGTTGTATATTAATGTTTATACAAGAATAATTACATATTGGGGGGAAATGCTAATAAGCCCCGAGAACAAAATTGTATATACAGTGTACAGATATTTATTTTCACAACATTTTAATAGCGATTGTAAAAGCCCATGGATTGATTGTATTCAAAGAATTTTGAACATGTGCGGGCTACAATATATCTGGCAGAACCATAATTTTGTCAATATAGAATGGTTATCTGCTACTGTAAACCAAAGATTAAAATGACCAATTTATGCAAATATGGTCAAATGATATAAATTGTTCTTCCAGAGGTCAAGTGTATAAAATTTTAAAACCATATTTTGGCTTTGAGAAGTATCTTGATATTTTACCTGTAAAACCAAGAAAAAAATTCATTAAATTTCGTACATCAAACCATCGTTTTCCTGTAGAGACAGGCAGATGGTATAACATTCCTTTGAATGAGAGGTTATGTCTTTTGTGTAATAAAGGTCTTATTGGAGATGAATTTCATTATATTTTAGAATGTTCGGCACTAGAAGAAATAAGGAAAAAATACATAAACACAAAATATTGGAAAAGACCAAATTTTTTTAAGTTTTCTGAACTCATGACTAATTGCAATTGTAAATCGCTAAGAAAATTATGTGTATTTATTTCAAAAATTTTTGATGCTGTCTGCTCCTCTTAGTTGTTTTCCTATTATGATCCTTTATACTAAAATCTAACATAAGTAGTGATTCTATAGTCTGTTCTTTTTTATTTATATTTTTTCCCTGTATGAAAATGTACCTGTTTGTCTGTACCTCTGACGATTTGTATTTGTATGTATTATATATATGTTCCTCTTGTACCAAATTATTTGGTCTGAGTGAATAAACTGAACGTGAACTTGAACCTTAAAATGTTCGGCCTTTAAATGATTGGGTGAGTAGAGTTTACAATCTCTTGGTCCATACATCCATTTAAGATAAATTGTATGACATACAAATCGTTTCGATTGATTAAATATTTAAGTTCAATTTTTTTTAGTCCTTTGCATTATTTACTTTGCAGTTGCAGGGGGTGTACTGGTTGGGGCAGTGGTAACTTTTATTACTAGTACTTTACATGAGCAGAAATCATTTAGTCATATATAGGCACTACCAAATGCAAATACCGTAGTATGCCAACCAAAGGTCAAATTTGGAATGAAGCCATGAATATAAGATTTTTGTTGTTGTCTTTTTACAATCTTCGAACTGTACACTGTACAGCAGGCAGTCTTTGTAATTAACATTTATTCCCCTTAAATTAAAGTTTTAAGAAGGCTAGGATGTCATTAATTTGGTTTATGCATACACACCTCAGTTTAAAATAATAATTATTATTGATATCCTAATTCTGTGGAAAACGATTCCATTCTGTTCAGAAATGATTATTCCCCTAACAAATGTACAATGTATATATAGTTATAGACTTAAAAACTGTAATTAAGCAACATCTCTTTTATCTAACTAAAGATACAGGAAGGATGATATAAAATGAACACGTCCAAACATCCTCGTTAAAATAATCAATATTCACCATATACACTTTATTGTATCAAAATCATAATGCTTTGAAAATAATCACACCATCAATAGTTTTGTCTATTGGGTCATGGCACGCTTTCACTTTGGGCATCAGATTCCTTTCCAACCAGGCAGTGATTGAAAGATTTATTATTCACCAGTAACGTGACCTTCATATAATGACCTTCATTCGGCATCATGTGTAATGACACACCCTTTTGTAATGGACACTTTCGTTTACAAGTATGAGATTTCAATTTCTCTAAGAAGTTATTCAATTCCATGTATAATTCATATATAGTTATTAACATCAGTTATACACGAAAAGGTTGTACAATGTATACAGGAGACAAATGACGTAATCACGTTCAGTCAGTGTACAATTGATGATATGTTTTGAAACGAAATATATTATTGTCATATGAAATGATATGGACAAGTTTTCTGGCGGAATAAGTTAAGAATTAAAAAAAAAAAGGTATCATTCTTTGAGTATTTTGGTCGGGACGTGGTCAAATCTATCTCATTGGATTTGACCTCGCCCCGACCAAAAATTTCACCTCATAATATTCAAAGAATGGTTCCTTATTACCTATATTTATAACAGACCACAAACTTTCTTTGCTTAAAACGCCTTAAGATGACAATCAAATGTATAAAATCAAATGACTGTAATTAAATAAGGAATAAGGAATCATTCTTTTAGTATTATGAGTTGATAATGTCGGTCGGGGCGTGATCAAATCCAATAAAGCCCAAAAGATGATCCCTTATTATATATATTTATATAATTTTAAGCCATCGTACGATTAAATATTTTATTTTCTCGCATTATCACTGGTGTGAGATCGGTTTGTCCAGTGTGAGACAGCAGTGTGAGATTTTTCTGTCTTACATTGTGTATTACTACGCCGCTTTAAAACGTAAACAAAAGTTTTCTGCTGTATGGAAATGCAAAATGATTGATTGAGATTATTCATTAAGAAATTGTTTTGCTTCGTTAATTACAATTTATTATATTTTTATTAATGAAACTGTCGGATGCTCTTATTTTTACTTGCACTATTTGAAGCACGCGGAGGGATAAACCGAAAGTAATCTTTTGAACGTCATGACAGAAAGTTGTCAGACGTGGTTTTTTAATGTAAAATAATGCGAGAAAAATAATCATTCATTATTTACTCGTGTGAGATAGTGAAATTCCAACTCGGGACCAAGATTCACGGTCTAGGACTCGGCAAAGCCTCGTCCTAGACTATGAATCTTGTCCCCTCGGTGGAATTTCACTATCCCACACTCGTAATAATGAATGATTCTATAAATAAATAAGCAAACCCCGCTGGCGCCTCGATTTGGCGTCATTTGTATTATGGGTTATATAGTATAAAATCGATACGTAGTGGTATTAAAGGCAAAGACACTGGAAAATGTAAATATCTTAAATTAAATTAAATGGTTTTTTTATATGCCGAAACTTCTCAGATGTCTGATTTTTTTTAAAGAATCACCAATGTATATTTTCATAATGAGAGCCAAAGGGCAAATGATTGGTTCATTTATAAAAACAAACGATATACACCTACTCAAGCGGGACGAATATGCAAAATATGATATATATAAACTCTTTCTACCGAAAAGTCATGTTTAACTAGAAGTTCTTTGTATTCAAAAGTTACAAATATAAGTCGAATAACATATACCAGCCACTTGACATTTCAGACAGTGTTAAAATTAATTATTTCTTTGCTTTTTTCATTCTACAATATAGCATATTCAAACAAACGAACCCAAACATACAAGTCATGATATATTAAACGCATAAAAGAAATTTAAATTACTGTAAACGTATTTGGCGTGTACGATATTTGGCGGAAATTGGTTTTTGAACATGTTGGCGTGAATTTGAATTAGCGTATTTCTTAATGTGACTATTTTTATTAAATTTTATTTTATGCATGTCATTTAGCGATGCACTTGATTTAGCGGAAGACGAATTCCGCCAAAAGAGCTAGATAAATTACACAACTAAATGGAGTACGTTTACAGTAATTTAGCTCTTGAGGTTATTCATTAAAAAAGTGTTTCCATTCAAATCATTTACCGATATGTTTATGATAAGAATAGCTTCTGATAGCAACACATCTCTCAATTTTCCAATTTCATATTTAAGGTTTAGATGACACAATATATAGCCCTTAAAAAATTTGAACTTTTCTTTTGTACAGACATTATTGTTTTAAAAAAAATTCGAAAGTTAAACGTTTTATTCCATTTAACTCTGTAATTTTATGGTTCTCTTCCTTGTTAATTGGTTAAAATAATTACATTGAATAATAGAGCTATCTGCTTCTGTAAAGAAATGTATGTGATATAAAGAGCTTCCAAAATTTAAATGAACCACACCTCAAAATTCATGACATTTTATCTAACTTGGTTTACATGCTCTTGTGGATCACTCCTCTCCTCTTCTGTGATATTTGATTTTTTTAAAAAAAAATTAAACTTTTACACATTTAAATACAGGTACATGAAATTCAAAATTACACAGTTTGTTTACTTGTATTTTTATGTTTTCTTCGCTTTGCATGTGATGTATTCAGCCACAAACAGGTTGTCTCTTGTGTCCACACATACACCCGGTGGACCTTGTATATTACAATTGTCAATAAAGTGGAGGAACTTTCAGTCCTCATTCAGGATGTGGATACAGTAGTTGTTACCGTCGGCCGTCAATATCCGACTCTGACTGTCTGTTGTGCCTACACTGTTGTGACGCCGCATGAACTTAATTATCCTTTTTTTTTATTAGAGGGAGAACCATTGTAGGTAAACTGTAATTTCCCAGCCTGATTGATCACAACTACTGCATCGGCTCCATAGTCTGACACACAGATATCTAGGTTTCTGTTTTCACTGATGCATCCACTAGATGAATAGAGAGGTCGTCCATTGTCATGGTACTGAATAATATGTTTTTCAGAGTAAAGCACAACTTTTGTTTGTTTATCATCATTTCTAATTACGGCAACCAGGAGGTCACCAGAGGAAGTACAACAGACATAGAGGGGTATCCAGCCTCGTAGTTTGACCTCTGTTTGTATCTGTGTATTCTTCACTTTGTTCACAGCTTTATCCTAGAAATCAGCACAAGTGATATCCTCACTCCTTGTCACTGCAATTTTCAATGAATCGTTTCCGGTCTTAGTTTTGATTGACTTCACTCGGTTTTTCAGGCGATTGTAGGACCTCATAATTTTGTCCTCACCGCACGTCAAAATATCCTCATCTCACATACAAGCCACACTGTGCAGTGCACTATTAAATCTTTGACGGTTTGTCCGGGGGAAAGGACTCAGAAGCGGGAGAATCCATGTGTAGTAACGTTCTTTTATTTTGATAAATAACGATGAGAGAAAACCAAACTGTTGACAAAGTTGTTCTTTATTGATTATCTGAGGAGTCAAACTCGGTAAATGAACAGTGAGTTTAGGAGGCAATCTTCTAAATTCAGCGTTTCTGAATTGTTAGGCAGAGACAAGTTAGTGTCACTGGAGTTCAGCAACATTTACAGAACAGCAATGATCTGTGTGATATCAGAAATGGTGCGCACGATTTCATTTTTCTGTGTATTTAGGACATCCAAGTGTTTTGAATTCATTTCATCAAGATCTGATTTCAGAGCTGACATCAGTTCATAAATACGCATCATTTCCCTTTTATCTCCGACTATCGCCATATGAGTTGTCGATTTCTTTTGTTCTGCTTATTGCTACACATCCCCTTTATAAGGCCGATAGTACTATTCATGCTTCACTGCATTCAGATATTTTTTTTACCCGAACACGTTACATTGGACAAAAAGACTTATAGAAACGCGTTTTGAACAAAAATAATACAACTACTGCACTGGTAAGGAATATCCGATCAACGACGAAGTAAGACATACTGAAATCCAGGCTCCAATATTTCCGAAATCCTCGATAATTGTAGAGCGTTTTCCTGTCTATGTAACAACATCGCACATGCTTAAACAACACACTCTAGCAAATCGAGCAATGTCAAAGACGGCATTAGTTTTAGAGACGTTTTTGTAAAAACCAACGGAAACGACGTTACGATGTTACTTTCTAGGATTTACAATCATTAATCCACTATGTTGGATGTAATGCTGCGGGGGTCCTTAAAAAAGATGCAGACGATTTGAATACCGTATGAACGACAAGCGTGTTCGATGTGTATGCAATTTGTGCAAAATATACGGATACCGTGAACATTTTTTCAAAGAGTAAAAATTATTTATGTTCTATTGATTGTAGTTTCCTTCATTCTTTTTCTACAAACATTTTATTACGATGTTCACTCATATAGAAGTCCGTGTAACCTGATTGCCTCGACTGGAAAGCAGCAGATCGTAACTTTCTCGACCGGTATATACACCCCAGTGGCAATTGAGGAATGGTCGAAACTAATTAATATGGCGACCGAATACTTTTATGAATTAATGACAGCTTTGAATATGCATCGGTTAACCTTTTTGTGAAAAATCTTGATATTGCTTGCTCCCATTGTTTGCACTGCTTTGGAGAAGATGACGTCAGACAATAATTGTACATTCTGGTATGAATAATTAAGGCAACATTTAAAAAAATAAATTGATACTTAGCTGTTAATGCAATGCTCTTTTGCCCTTTAACTATGTGTCTCCTCAGACGATTCAATACTCTTTAAAATACTCGGCCTTTCTGCACTGCACACTATGTTTTTCGTTCTGTTACAGGAATAGTAATCTGTTTGCTCTTGAACTTTCACCCGATATTTCTAATTTACAAACGTTTCTCTTTTAATAGATATAACAGTCTAATAAAACCCAAATAAATGCAAGCACTTGATATTCCAACATTTCTTTAATTAGGGTAGATGGTTCTTCCATTAAATTAATTTAGTAATCACACATATACATGTAGTGTAGAGCGCTCTCTACTCCCGGAGAGTCATTCTCTATAATGAACCATAAAACTCATAATATATTCATCACTTACATTCAATCTTACAAAATTTGTTTACATACAATATTGTATTTTCTTCAGGTTACCTAATCTTAATTCAGCAACATAGAGGTTGTCTTTGGAGTCCACACATAAACCCCATGGCCACTGTAAATCACAGTTTTCAATGAAGCGGAGAAACTTCCCATCTTGATCCAGGATGTGGATACAGCGTTTGTTCAGGTTTAAATCTGTTATCAGGATCCGACCCTGGCTGTCTGTTGTGATGCCCAATGGTTCAAATGATCCCTTGGTAGTAGAGGGAGGACCAGTGTAGGTAAACCGGAGTTTCCCGGCCTGATTGACCACCACTACTGCACGAGCGCTACTGTCAGACATACAGATATCTAGGTTCCTGTTCTCACTGATCATGATGTATTTACAGGTACCACTTGACGAATAGAGAGGTTGTCCTTTTTTATCGTATTGAATGATTTGTTTCTCTTTGGAGCAAGAGTAACGCACAACCTTTGTTTGTTCATCATCGTGATCACTGTCAATGACAACCAAGAGGTCACCAGAGGAGGTATTACAGACACCGCAAGGTCTCAATCCCTGTACTCTGATCACTGTCTGTATCTGTGTATTTTTCACTATGTTCACGGTTCTATCATTGTAATCAGTATAAACTAAATCCCCACTCCTTGTCACTGCTATGTCCGCTGGATTGTTCCCTGATTTGCTTTGGATTATCCTCATTAGTTCCTTGCGGTGGTTGTAGAGTCTCATTATTTTGTCCTCGCCACACGTCCAAATCTCTTTATCACACTGGCATGACACATTACGTAGTTTATAATATCCATATTCGGTGTTTATAGTTGTAACTATATGTGGTACATCGATGAGCGGTCTGTTTGGTTGAGAGGACTCAGCATCAGAAGAATCCAATGTGTGGTTTGTTATTGGTGCAACTATGTGATCTGTGGTAAGGTCTGCAAGATGTTCCCCTACACATGCTTTACACAGGTGTATGTGGCAAACGTCACAAATCATAAGAGGGCTAGGGGTCTCACAGAGATGACACCGTAACACATCTTGTGCCCAACGCTGGTCCATGGTCAGAAACTGTATATTTACTTCATGGAATAATAACTCTGAAAAAAATATTCGAACATAATTTTTTAAAAAGAATAATTGTAACTATCCAGATGTGCACGAATCCAGTTGAGGGGTCCTTGGGATAATTTCGTTTTTCTTGGAGATTCGAGGCCTATATTTTTAAACTTTCCGCCTTAATGGTTTCAAAATTGACCAGTACAAGAAAAGAGTGAGGTGTCACGACATGTACTTTTAAATTGTGTTACATGCATTTGTATTCTAGCAAACAATGTCATGGGTCGAAGGATTTTTAGAGGTAGAGGATAGGGCATGGGACAAGGTCTTTTTGTAATTAATTGAATATGTACAAGTTTGCAAATTCGAGAGGTAGTTCAGGATCCCCTCCCCGTCCCTAGGATCCATGCGTGGTCATGCACAGAACGAACTAATAAGTACATTAAAGCATAAATATCGACATGTGACAATCATTAATATAATAGTTTCTTCCTTGTCAATGCATTATGTAAGCAGACTGTATAAACGTCGAGTAATATTGACTTCGTATTATGAAATAGTAATTTACAAACACAAAGAAATACATACATAACTTTGATGATTACAAATACATAAACGTATAATTGTACATGACAAACCCTTAGCTGGTTGAACATGGCCACTCGCTCATAAGGACCCGGCTATCTCTTCCTGTTGATCACATGATGAAATAACAGACCGTGTCGATCAGATGATATTTTGCATCCATTGATGTTATCTATACATTGTTATAGTGATACCTAGGTTAGTCTATATAGTATCTGTAAAGTCGTTGTTATCGTATTTGTTATCATATTTACATTTTTTTCTTGTCTTTGTCTGTAATAACACTACGTATCGATTTTGTCCTACCGGTATACAGTTCAATAAATTCAAATGACGTATAATTGGGGCGCAAGCGGGGTTTGCTTTTTTATATTCAAATAATTAATCGTACAATTGATCAAAAGTATATAAATTTAAGTACATGTAATAAGGAATCATTCTTTGATGGTTGTTAAGGGGACGCCAATAAGACCCCTTCATATTTTTTTCTTCAGATTTTTAAATCTTCCAAATAAGTCTTTAGCTGCGCAAGTACGATAGGTATTCTAAGTGATTGTAAGGCAATTGCTCTTTCTTGTATGCATACATTTCAAACAAAATGACATGTAGGACCGCATATTTATTGCTTTTATATCTTTGGGCAACATGTTTGGCCAATTTCGGGCAAAAACATGCCAGTTCAAGAAATGTTTACAAATTCTTATTCTCAAATGTTCAAGATGTCCGCACACCCTCCTTAAACGTTAGGAACTGTTTATTTATACTTAAAATGAATATGAAGATAGACAAATCAGCTTGTAAAAAGATTTCTTACTCGTACATTGAGCCTTTGTAAACAAAAAAAGGACACGGTACTTGTTAACATGACAAAGAAGTGAGCCCTGTATCCTGTATATTGTGAAAACTAATAGATGTTCAGTTCTATTAGAAAACATTTCCAAAAGCATTTTGCAGCCAGTAACGTAATACCAGACCCCCGAAGACAATATCAATTATACCATACAACACTATAAAATTTACTGTTTCCGTGCAACATGTGACAAACATGAAACTGTAACAAACAGCATCGATGAATCCCACCCGTACATAACGTGCAGTGGACGAAGATGAATAGATGTACCAATAAAGACATTACTTATATTCATTTATTTTGTTTCGTTCATTTCTTACCTTTTTCGTTTTTTGTGTTAAATTATCTGTTTATTTATAATCTTAAGTTTTGTTATTGACTGCTTTGTTAAATGATCAGTTTTGTTTTATTTGATTCCTGTAAGTTTTTTTCAGGGTGCGTAACACACAAATATATATGTTCCTGTTATCACTGATGTATTTCATACCCGAGGTATACCTCATTTAGATCTTTGTTAGTCGTATGAACATTGATTTAACGAGAAGCCACCGCAGATATTCAAAGCGTTAAATTTGTTTACTTTTTATTTTTTTAATTACAAGAAAGCCATCGATTAGACAACACTTCATATAATGTTTGTACTTGTACTTAATTAAGCTGAGAGTTGTGGCTTTAAACAATTTAAAATACATGCCGTACGATGTAGCAATAAAGGACCAGGTATTTGAAATCAGATTTATTTACAGAGTACTGATATTGAATACCCAGAATATTTAACAGAAAGATAACTCCTATAGAATATCAAAGTACTGAAGTACTGAAAGCCGGGCTCTTTTGGTGTCTTTATGCATATTGTGTAGTAAAGACTGAAAATCTCTCTCAAAATCTCTCTCTCTCCTTCTCTCTTTCTCTCTCTCTCTCTCATGCTTTTAATATCGAAAAAGCGTCAGAGAGCGACCAAATTTTGTAAGCGACTATTAACAAAAATATGTCTGTCTAGTAGAAGAAAAGATCAACAGTTGTTGCCTTGAATTTTGCAACAAGAATCATATATCCAATCCCTATTTCTTCAACGCGAAGTAAAGTAGTTCATGAAAATTCATGCGCTTTGCATCTGCCCAAAATGCTTAGTCTTGTTTTTAAAACACGTTATTAATAAGAAAACTAAAAAAGATAGACAATTCTCTAAAAATTAAAAGAAAGAAACAAAATGCCAACACTTTTGACAAAACGTCGTCACTCTTTGTGTAACTATTTCGCATAGCGGAAGCTTTTACTTTGACGCTGTTTGTTTTTTGTTTACTTTTGAAGTTGTGCAATTTATATTCATATAGTAACATTGGCGATTTGCCTGCCTACAGTCAGTACTTTGCTTTCAGCAGAGCCCGGCTAAAAATGAATCGTAATTTTAATTATATGAAATTCTCTGTAAGTTGACAGCTGACAGTTATAACTAGCTATATTGATGTTCCTAAAATAAATAAAATCAAAATTCTTTTTAATTTTTTTCCAGGGCATGTATAGTGCCATTTCATACAGAAAATAAAATCTTGACCTCGGACGTTGGTGTGTTAAACCAACCCACAACAAAAACAATAGGATTTATTTTGAGATTTCCAATATTAAACCACGTGGAGGATCGAAAGATTATTTAGAGGTTTGTATCAAAAATGTTTTGTCAACAATTTTAGTTATATGCATTAGCTACATATCATTAAGTACAGAAGTATTTTCAATTCAACTATCTATCTACCACTCTAAATCTCCCGAATAGCCACAAGATTGTACATTTATGCAAACAAATACTTTACATAATAAGGAAGTATATGCAAGATTTAATGCAAAATAATTTTACAGGTTAGTTAAAAATTGCAAGTAGTCTCTTTTATTAAAATGTTACAAAAAAATCTTAGAAGATAACCCAATATATACAAACGCTTGACGTTTCAACATTTCTTTTCATAAGAGTACATGGTCCCTCTTCATACAAATTTAGCAAATGCATATATACATGTATAATATAGAGCCTCCAGAGAGCGCAAATATGCAATGAACTACACATTACAATTCAAAACATTTAATTTACTTTATTTATATATACAACACAATCAGTTTACATATCCAAAACACACACATTATAGATATATCTACACCCTAAAGAAATGATGTAAATTATATAAGATATATAATTTAAATACACTGCTTACATATGATACATGTAATTCAATCTTACACAAATTGTTCACAAGTAATATTGTATTTTCTTCACGTTACCTGTGATCCACTGAGCCACAAAGAGGTGGTCTCTGGTGTCCACACATAAACCCCATGGACGCTGTAAATGGCAATTGTCAATGTAGCGGAGGAACTGTCCATCTTGATCCAGGATGTGGATACGGTGGTTGTCACGGTCTGCTGTCAGGATCCGACCCTGGCTGTCTGTTGTGATGCCGCAAGGATAGAATGATCCCTTGGTAGTGGAGGGAGGACCAGTGTAGGAAAACCGGAGTTTCCCGGCCTGATTGACCACCACTACTGCATGAGCACCAAAGTCTGACACACATATATCTTGGTTCCTGTTCTCACTGATGTATTTAATGAAAGGTCCAGATGAATAGAGAGGTCGTCCTTTGTCATCGTACTGGATACTTTGTTTCTCTGTGGAGTCAGAGTAACGTACAACTTTTGATGGTTTTCCGTCACCATTGTCCATAACAACCAGGAGGTCCCCAGAGGAGGTACTACAGATATTGCGGGGACTCCATCCATGTAGTCTGATCACTGTCTGTATTTGTGTATTCTTCACTTTGTTAACAGTATTATCACTGTCATCAGTATAAACTAGATCTCCACTCCTTGTTGCTGCTATGTCCCCTGGAGAGCTTTCCGACTTGGTATATACTGACTTCACTAGTTCCCCACTGAGGTTGTACAGTCTCATGATTTTCTCATCGCCGCACGTCCATAACACTTCATCACTCAGACAGGACACACTGCGTAGTACAAACTGTCCGAACTCTGTCTTAAACTCAGTGATGATCAGTGGTACATCAATGAGCGGTCTGTCCGGGGGAGGGGACTCATCGCCAGAAGAATCCATTGCACGTGTTTCTGTTATTATAGAAAATGCTGATGTTAGTATAAAGATATGTCATACGGCGAGGCTCAATCTTTTTTCCCAGGGAGGTCCACCCTAACTTAAGTTTTTTCAACAAAGAAAATGGTAAAAAAATCAAATCTTTGCCCAAAACTTAAAGGGGCATGGTCACGATTTTGGTCAAATTTTATTTTTGTATTTTTATTGTTTACAATGCTTTAGAGATGCATTACTAATGTTCATCTAAAATTTGGATGCCATTCATAGAGTTATAATAATAAACGGAGTTCACAATTCTTTGAAACATTAACATTATTCGTGCCCTGTTTTTGTTTACATTGTCTCAATATACCAGAAAAAGTTCTTTTTCAAGCTGAATTTTTCTATCTTCTAATTTGTTGAAGCAGACATAGACAGTTTCTAATGTTTATCCCATTTTTTAGTTAAAAAACAGGAACTTTCCCTTCAACATTCAGAATGTAAACAGAAACATGATCTAAGCTTTGTTTACATAACAGAGAATTGTAAGATCTATGTCTCGCTTTAAACACGACGACTGAAAAATAATTTTTGTTGACTGTTAGAAAAGCTTTACTGAAGTTTTGTAGACGTTAAAAACTGAAAAATGCTTTTTGACAAAATCGAGCCCATGCCCCTATAATACTTTTATGCATATATAGTGTGTATAATATATCATATCATAGTTAATATAATAGATCTTACAGGTATGGGTATTATGTACCAACATTAAGTACTATGTCATGGGTAGATAATTTTGTAGAAAGGAAGTAGGTGCTGGAACATTTTTTGTTATAATTTTAAAATTTATAACATTGCAAATCCAAGGGGGGGGGGGGGGGAGTTCAGGACCCCCCCCCCCCCCCCTTCCCCAAAGATCAATGCACAGATCAAATTATTGAATTCGTTATAGCTAAATAACAAATTGATAATATAGACATGTGACAATCTTGGATGCATTAACTCCCTTATTAAGACATTATAATGTCGTTTTATTGGTATTATGTGTTTCTATGCAGATAGTATAAACATTGATTGTTAAAAAGAAGCATTAATAAATCACAAACACACACATATATATATAACACACGTCTCTTAAAACTACAAATGTGTATATTATTGTAAATGACAAACCTGAGGCTAAGCAACAATTACCATTTCATGCAAATACTCGCTCCAAATGGCCCGGTTTTTCTCTTTCAGCTTTCAGGTGCATGTAGAAAATTCTTTTTTGATCACGTATGGAATTAAATAGACCGAGGCAAGTCGATCATTTAAAAAAACGTGTGGCTGTCGTATTTGTTTGTAAACAGTGCTTTACTACTACTAACGTTAGCCTATACCGTATTTTAAAAGTCGATGTTGTCGTTAATGGATACATGTAAATAGTTACATAACATTTTAATCAGGTGTTTTTAAATTAAAAAAACAAACATTAAAATGTTACCGTAATAATTTAAGTTAACAGATGATTCTACAGTGGTTTTAAAAATTGTCTTTTAAGACAAACCACATTATTCACCGTGTTGCATGTTTATTTTCATTGATTAAACATGAAATACGTGTATTTATAAGGGGTGGTTGGGTTTTTTAGTTGTTATCCGTCGGTGTTTTTATTTGCAAATAATTCAAATTACATTTTTCAAAAGCATACATGTACTTGATGATTTTTTTTCCTGGTAAACACATGCTAAATGAATTAGTAACCAATGCACTCTATACTGCCGCCATTATCCTTATTTTCAATACAGTTAAATTAATCTAAGTGATCAGATACGCCTTATAACAAGTACATATGTACGTTATTGCTGGTATCAAACTTGGTTTGAACCCTTTTTATGTAAAATGTAAACACAGGCTTATTTGCGGTAATAATTATGTTATTTTTCCCAAAGTGACCACTAGCTCATGTGATATTATGAATCAATTATGGTCTCATAATTGTAGTGGGAGGCAGGCTTTCGTTGTTTGATCAACATAATTATTATTATTCAGGATCCTATAAAACATGCACATACAATAACAGTTAAATGGAATCAATTTACATCAGCTGCAATATAGAGTTTACCCTCATTTGGTTTCTCACTCAATGTACATTATTCAAGTACTTAAAAAGACATTTGACTTTCGCATAAATATTACTGCGGAACCGACTATAATTCTAGAACATAGGTGTTTTTAAAGGGACCTAAATACGATATAAGATCAACATTTTATTTTTTGTATTTTATGTATAAAAATGTTTTTATGTATAAAAATGTTTTAATGTATAAAAATGTATAAACTAGTTTACTATTGCATTTAGAATGATTGACAAAGTTATGACAAAGCATTACAAATACCTATATTATATGTAACTACTCTAGATATGTAAGGTCAGACGACACGTTCCTTGAGAATTTTTTTTGTATCTCCTCGTAATAATATAAAATAAAATTTGAAAATGTTGTGCTCAAATCGTGTCTAGGTCCCTTAAATCATTGCAAAATATGGAATTGAATCAAATTGATAAAAGGATTTTGATGATCGTCACTGAGTCTGATCTTGCTACTTAAGCGAAATATCTCCTAAAATATATATTCAATACAGTTACATTTAGACAAAACACAACATGAACACTTTTCCTTACATGTTTATAATTCAATATAATATTACAGGTCTGAATTGTTAAAGCTTTGCGTCTGTTCTTTTCATCTCATAAATATAACATTCTATTCTTTGTACATTACGTGATACATGCAATGAAATTCAAAGTCGTAGTTTTGTTCAATTCGAGTGACCTTTTTGCTCTTTGCTGTTAAATGGATACATTAAACTTCAATCTGCATATGGTCTATTATATGATTTGTAATACAATTACTGTAACTGGAATTATTAACTTTGCAAACACATGATATTAGATCGAATTTAATAAACTTCATTCGTATACATTTCCCACGACGTCTATTATTCAGAATAAATATAGTTTCTCAGCATTTCAGTCTATTTCAGAACTTTTCCTAAAGTTAAAATCACGCACCATTTTTTGAAAAGCACTAGAAAAACTCAGTATTGATATGTTTTTACTTATTCAAAATGATTTTCGTTAAGTCCAAAATGGTTACATTGAAGGGTATAGAAAAAGATACAATACATGCATGATCGATTCTCTATAATAATACAGAGGTGCATATGTATTTAAAAAATATATATGAATAGGTCCCGCCAACTTTCGTTAAAAAAACAATTATTTTGTAAATCTAACAATTTAAAACGACAAAAATCCCCATACTTAGTAACCATGAACCGTTTTACCAATTAATTGCTATTTTAGATCAGCCAATGAACGCTATCATAACCGTAATATTGAATCGGGCTCGTGATGGTACATCATATAGGTCGGGATCAGGGTATTTTGATACACGTTCGACTTTCCTCTGTAAAACTTCGACGGACGGTGTTCACTTAGTACGAGAAAATGACGGAGGAAAAAGCGGTGACAGTTTTCAGGGATTATCTAAGGATTAAAACTGTACACCCAACACCGGCCTACGGTAAGAGACAGAGACGTTGTTTGGTGTTAGTTGTTTTTTTACGTGTTCCATGCGTCATACAAGTGTTCATGTGATCATGTGATGCAGCAGTTATACAGTATACTCAGCTTTCTACTCTAGTGTGAGACCCATAACACTCAAGTGGACAAATTCATTTGCAAACATGCATTTCTTTTATATAGTTTTTTTTTCTAACCGGGATGTGATGACACTGTGCATAACGTCATTACTAATGGTAGTGCAAATAGCAGAGAATGCATGACTTCATCCAGACATAAGAAGTTTGAACTTTACACATGAATTGAAATTGCAGAAAAATTAATTGGAATGTTGCTGAACCCCCAAATTAAAATATAAGTTAAAAAAATTGGATGAATAAACTGAACTGCTCTTGATCTTTGCCCGTTTGGTATATTCCTGCCGAGATTGGATAGGCTTGATATTTTGACTGTCACCTTTACCGAATCTTGAGACAGCCCTTCATAATGCGACAATTCAGTGAAGGTGTCAGTCCAGATCAAGGAGAGCCGAATCTGTGCTGAGTTTACGTGCTTGGTATTGTAGTAGAACGGTGTCCTTGACTTATTGCTAAGCAAACGTCTGGCTCAAGCAATCTAGCGTCTATTTTAAGGGTCATTATATTTACGTGCATGATGCTGAGTGTATTTTGTACTTCAGTTACTAGAAGGACCTGACATGTATTTATTTAATCATTGTTTGATAAATTACTTAGATCCTATCTTTATATATATTCGGGTACATGTATGTGTCCTAGGTCTTTAATGCAAGATATTCAGGTACACGATAGTGTACTCAGTGTTGATTCTCATACGCTCATAAGTCCGGCCACGATATGCCAGTGCATACAGTCCTTTAAATAGGTTAAACGTGTGCTGATAAATAGGTCATTCGTTGTTTACCTATAAAGGTAACCTCCTTGTTTGTCAAAGTGATTGATCCAGAATCACGGTCAGCAAAATATACTGAGCGTATATTGGGAGTAGAAGTTTATAGAATATTTCTTCAGAAAATATAAATTTAATAAATGTGTACAGTGTCCGCAAATTGTTTTGCTATGTACTAGTATCCTATCCTAACGTGTATAATTTTCTTTCTTGCAGTTATCCTATTATATTTACATTCTACTGTGTTTTTCCATTAAATTCCGTGATGTTTAAATGCCTCTAAATGCAACAAGTAGTCAAAGGTCAAATTGACGAGTTTTATTATGACGTCACAAACGTTGAACGCTGTAAACTGCAACGTCACAAGCGAAAAACAAAGTTCACGCTTGTGGCTGTTACTGTGGCTCTTCCATTAATAGTAACTTACCCTTAGGATAAGATAGGAATTTTAAGGTATGAATCACATTTGCAGACAAGGCAAGAAATTAAAAAAAATGTAAATATAAGCATTAAATCATGATTTTTTGAAGTATACACTCTCATAACTGCAGTGGTGTGTGCATACAAATTTTCATAACGCGCTAACGCGCGTTACTCAATTTGTATGCACACACCGCTGCAGTTATGAGAGTGTATACTTCAAAAAATCATGATTCAATGCTATAATATATCTTGTATAAATCCTATGATATATAGCGTTATTATGATATCGTACGTAAATCCTTTTAGGTTTATCATAAATCAGTCTATCGGTTTTTCCGTTTATCATTATCGTTTTTTCTGTTGTCAGTTATCGTGTCGTACATTCATCGTTTTTTCTGTTGTCAGTTATCGTGTCGTACATTCATCGTTTTTTCTGTTGTCATCGTGTCGTACATTCATCGTTTTTTCTGTTGTCATCGTGTCGTACATTCATCGTTTTTTCTGTTGTCATCGTGTCGTACATTCATCGTTTTTTCTGTTGTCAGTTATCGTGTCGTACATTCATCGTTTTGTTCATGTGCATGCCGTTATTATTTAAATGTATTACATATTATACGTTGCCCCCGTAAACAATAATGAGTTAATTAAGCAACAACTACTTTTTAATTTAGATTTCTGTTAAAAATCTTTCTTCCCTTTTTTTTGACCGAAGGTTATAGGGAAACACAATAATTAAGTTATATAAATAATGGAAATTAATGAATGATGTGTTAAAACGAATTTAAAGGAACAAGGATTCATAGACTAGTTTGAGGTGTTTTGGATATAATGTTAAATCATACACGGTGGGCAATAAATTGCATAAAAATCAATTTGTATATTATAGTTGAACTCGTTGATTTCAAACATTATGTACATTGCTCTTACAGGATAATGATGACCTTAATATATCACATACTTTTTATTTATATAATATAGTACAAGTCTATTGTGTGCGCGATTTTTTCCATGCGACTTGATGTTGGGCTGAGCCGTTTCTCTGTTTCGTAATTAAAAAAAATGAATCTAAACGGGAAAAAAATCATATAGCATTTAATGAAGATCCTATTTTAAGGGTTTTATAGGAAACGATGGTTATTTCTGCATAATTGAACAGTGATGCTGTTAAGGTAGATTGCTAATTTTTTTTTTCAATACTAACAATTGTTTACTGAATAGTCTATCAACCGAGTGGCTTGAAACTGTTAGCGACCGATTGACGTGTTTGAATCTGGCTTCACATGTTCGAAAGTTTCCGATTAATTACTGAGCAAGTGAAAGACAAACATCAAACCACAATGTATCCGTACTCTAAAAATATTCTGTAACAAACTGTAAATTGGTTCTTTCCAAAGAAACGCTCTATAGTGATCATCAGTGAATTAATGAATTGGTATGCACGCCACTATAGCTGTAAAGAAAATGAATTAACATGTATGTCACTAGTTGTAAAGAAAATGTGTACCTATTTCCACCATCGTTTATTGGACTTTTTTTACGATGTACCTGTAGCTGCAGGCTGATGTCTACCCGACAGAGGTATATTTTTGTACTGGAGATACAACCTTACAATTTCCGTACATCGATCGAACATCTGAAACTCATCGGAAACATATTTAGAGTGTGTACTTATTAAGGTCCTCAGATTGACCTTTATATTATTCTGAAAATTTCTTCTTTGATCTTTTTCTTTATTCAATTTAGATGCTGACTTTAATCTCTCGCTCGTCTGTTTACCGATACATGACAATTCTTGGGTCTCATAACATGTCACGCGATGTTGATATAACTTTATATAACTCCATCTTGTCTTAAACAATAAATGAACTAGTATAATAATGTTATAATTGAAAATGTTCCGTTTTAAACTTTTATGGAGAGATAATTACGGTCGCGCACGTGGTCAATTCCAATAAAGCCCGGATGTCTTAATGATTGATTTGATCAGGTAACGACCGTAATGATCTCCTCATAAAAATCAAAGAATGATTCCTTGTTACAGCTCTACATACATAGACATTATCGCCACGTTTGATGATGATATGAAGTGCCTTTCATATTAGAATGATATTGAAATCACATTGACATAGGAAAGACATGCTTCCATGTATATAGAAAAAGTGGAGAGAATCTTTGCCTTTGAAGAAAACTAAAGTTACTGCCTGACGACTATAAATTGAATTTTTGTTCTTCAAAGTATTACAGTCTATAGTCATTGTTTAGGTTCATTTACTTTTAGTCATTTCTAGCTTTTGTCATACCAAACTGATGTTAACAATGGCATTTTTATTTCTGACACAGATGAAGTAGTTGTGTTTTTGGAGAATCTGGCAAAAGATGTGGGCATTCAGTGCAGGACACTCGAGGTACATATACTCAGTATTTAGGCTGAAAAAAATAAACTCAACAATGTTAAATAAAATCTATATTAGACAGAGATTTTTGCTTGACTATTTCATAAAAATTTCACCCTTTAAGGTTCCTCGACACACAAAAATTTTACTTGATAGATCGATAAAGAGTCTTTTTTGAAGTATGATTTAAAAAAATATGAAAAACGATTCTTTTTCGATCTATCAGATAATTCACAAGTGTGTTCCCCACCTTAAATGCAAAAGATTAGAAAACCCCAAGAAACAAAAAATAAATAAATAAAGAAACAATACTTGCGTTCTTATACAATATATCCATTAATGAATGATTCTACACAAACTTGTAGTATGGTGTGTACAATAACATGTAGTCTGAATTGTTAAAAAATATGCATTTATTTAGTCACTGATTTTTAAGAAATTATCCAATAATGAATATTTAAGTAATTAAAAAAGTTTAAATATTTCTACATATTGTTTACCATATAATTTGCTCGTTATTTTCTGATATTTTTATTCTCCATTTTGACAGGTGCATCCTGGGAGAGTCGTGGTGATTATGACGATTCCTGGATCTGACCCGTCCCTGCCCTCCATCATGTTGAACTCCCACACAGATGTCGTTCCTGTATTCCAGGTAGGTATAATCAGTATGTTTGATTAGGTCTCACCTGTTATTTAGATAGATATAATTAACCAATTAGCTGGAATTGGTCACTCCTCTATGTCCCAAACTCATTGCTAAAATGAAGTCCTGGCAGACAAATTGTTTGCTATAAAACATTTTTCTTTTGACAAATTTAGATTGAAAAAAAAATTGGTGGTGAGTGATTTTATACATCATCTTTTAATTAGAATATTTCACCTAAATAAAAGAGTCGGCTATGCTGGTCAAGTGCTGTAAGGTGTATGTTTTGTGTATGGCGCTATCTCAATAGGTACATTTTTGAGAAATACATGAAAGTTTTCATTATTCCGCCACTTGAAATTGTTAGTTATAAATGACTTTGGGCGTAATGGGTGCTAAGAGTATATCCTTCCCGTGGTTTCAATTAACTTTGGGGTGGGGACTATCTAATTTAACAGACATGTGAAAATACATTGGTTTTGGATAAAATATCGGTACATGTAAATATATTTTAATTTTAAGGTACCTCACTACACCTACACTTATACGTTTTAAGACACTACGTCACAAGATATCGATTTAAATGTTATCATAATGTTAAACTGTTTATATATTTCAATTGGGTTGTATATCGTCGTAGGTCGGTGGTTGAAGTAGTGTGCTTCTGAACCGCAAATTATGAGTTCGAATCCGCCTGGAGCTTTTGTTCATGTTAACTGATTTAAATTTTTGAAATTGTAATTTTTCATCCAAAATTGCACATTTTTGCCTATCATACTTCTTATCCATTATGATATCTACCATAATCAAGTAATTTTTGGCAGATTTCAGACAATATATCACGGTGTAGTGAGCCACCTTAAGTGTATTCGGGCATTAAGCATATGACCTCTAACACTTCAGCATCACATGATGATTGGTTGTTACCTTTTACAGGATCAGTGGGTGTGTGACCCGTTTGAGGCAAAAAAGATGGAGAATGGGGACATATACGCAAGAGGAACACAGGTACGGAATTGTCATTAAAATCAAAGTACCGGTAAATGTGATGTCATTAGACCCTTAGTCATGAAAAAAATAATTCATTAAAAAATGTCAGTATTATTAGTTTGAGGGTATAATTACCATAACATTTACAAGAGATTTGTTTCTTTGAGTCATTAATATTAAAATACTAGACTTTGACCCGTGCGTGCACGGGTTGACATAGCATATGATATCGGACATTTACGAAATAGATACATCGACACACCGTATATTGTTGACATTTGCATTACCAAGCTTTAAGCTTACAATAATGCTATTAATTTTACTACATTCTGCTGAGTTGGAATAATATAATCTGTGTCTGCCTCCCATATACCCGTAATGTAGCAGAAAATCGCATGATCGCTCCAAAACGATTTTGGAGAAAATTAATGAAGTTGCATTGAAAATAACAGTCAAATTGTTCATAACAAACCATGTTGAAGCTGTAAATACCTTTCTTCGAAAAGTTTAATTTTATAATTGCAGAATTCAACATTTCTTCAACAACGTTTTTTACACACCATGTTGACAATCAAAACTCCCGGGATTTTTTTTATAGTAAATGCACTGTGTTTGAGTTGTCACCCGTATTTTCTTTGATGAACAGAAAAAAAAATTCTAATGAAAATTTATACGCATTTGTTTTATCGTCTCTGAGTTTATCTATGCAAATGTGATATTGTGGAAACATAAAAGAAAGAGCCTCCCGTGATTTACCGTGAATGTAATGCGCATGCGCAAAATTGTAAAATCCAAAAAATTCAGATGATTTCCGGAATTTTTTGAGGAATTTTCGTTGATTATTAATTAGCGAAGCTTGATTGAGAAAAAATAAAAACAAATTGGTAATCTTCAAGTACCAATGATGTTTAGAATATATAAAACAAAAGACAGTACTCTTCCGATTAATTGGTATTAAAGCTAAAAAATTCGAGTCTATTATTTTAATATAGTAGTATAGATTTTATATCATTTAAATATAAGAGATTGTTGAATTCTACAGAGAGTCTCCTTGTGTATTTCAAAAACATTCAGATTTATTATAAGAAAAAATAATATTTTGATTACAGAATGATATATTATTTTCAGGACATGAAGAGTGTTGGCATACAGTAAGTTTCACCAAATCTTACAGCAACTTTATTCGAACGATTTAGTAATTAAAAAAATAAATCACTACCTAATATTTTAAAATGTTACCAATGTACGATATAATACAATGTATGTATTACATCCGAGTTATGTAACGGAAAGATTACATTCTCTTGTTAGAGAGACACAACATTGAGACTTACATGACTGTGGTTTTGTTTTAAGTATCTTGAATTATTTATTCACTTAAAGAGAAAAATGAAATTTTAAACATAAATGATACGTGAAATCAGGAGATTATGTGGGAAGAAAATGGTAATCTTTTATGCCTTATAATCTGAAGTTGTGAAAACATATTGAAACTGGATGTGAATATGAGTTAAATCATTATATTTGATCTATTTTAAAAAAAAAATAACATTATCGTCAATCAAGGTTCTAGAAAGATTACTTCACTTATGTGAAACAAATTTTAGTTCTGATAAAATATGCCTCTTTATGGCAAGTTTTATGTGAGAAAATCTTAAATAAGATGTTGCCATTACTGATTACACTTTATTTAAGCCCACATTTTGGCCTTTATGCTTGCAAATGGTTTGCTCCCTGTTGAATTTGCCCAGACACAGATATGTTTAAGAAAGAAAATTTGAGACATTCAAATTGGCTCAGACTTAATATTTCCTTGTAGTTTTATACAGTAATTTTACTCTTGTCCCTTTGATTTTGAGATATATTATGTAAAAAAATCATAACTTGCAATGCAGGAAGGGGATCCTTTTTTAAAACAAAATTCTACTGCAAAATTGGATCTTAATTGTTAGTTCTTTCATCTTCAATTTTTTCTCTTTGACAGGTATATGGAAGCCATTAGAAAACTAAAGAAGGAGAATAAACTAAATTTCTTAAGGACGATTCATGTTACATGGATACCAGGTACATTTATGGTATGAACACCCCACCATTTTTCCCTACCCCAATTATCCCGCATTTCCTGGACATCACACAAACGTGTTAAGGTGTGATTACCTCTAGGTGTGGTATTACTCATGTCCCTTGAGATCCTCGACTCACCTTATTTATCAACCTTTCGGAATTTTAAATATGTTGAACTCTACCTTCCTGTTTGTACTCAAATAAAGCTTACATAAAAAAACAACTTAAGTTTCTGATTTATTTTGCATATTTAGACATTGAATAAAAAATAGTTCCACAAATTCAAGGAACAAATAAATTTATATGGGAATTAATTATTCCAGGAACAAATTAAAATATAATGGAATTAATTTGAGAAATATTGTTACGTTACCTTTTATTGTCTAATATCTAGATGAAGAAATAGGAGGAAAACTAGGAATGGCCAAATTTGTTCAACACGAAGAATTTAAGAAACTGAATGTAGGTTTTGGACTGGATGAAGGTACAAAATAAAATGTTATAAAAAATAAAACATAATTTTGAAATGTAATATAATTTTTATTTCTTAACATAATTTTTGTATTGTTATATAATTTTATTCAAGTTTTTTAAGAGCAATTTTATTCCTTTCATAATTTGGCAAAAAATATTGCTTTGGACATGCTTAAAAGCTTTAAAAGCTGATTAGATTTTCCTGTTTCATTGACATGCCTTTGCTAGTGTATTTGTTTTGTCAATATTTTATGTTTGTCTTAAATACATGTAGTTTTGTCATCTTGAAAAAAAAAGTCAAAAGTTTGGGTCACAGTCGATCGTTGTGACTCCAATAAGCGATATGGTCCATATTGCATGTTACTGATTATAGAATTCTACTTTTTAGGTCTGGCCAATCCTACTGATGCTTTTACTGTGTTCTATGGAGAAAGAATTCCATGGTGTAAGAGTTGTTTGAGGATTGTATCCCATTGTAATAGATTAATGCAGTTCCAAGATGTTTATATATAAATTATATACTTTCCGTATGAGGAAATCTTAAGATGTTTATTTGTTAAATAGTGAATTTATATTTCATTAATTGGAATAACAGTTGATGACTTTTAATAGTAATCTGCCAATGGCATATATAATGAGAAACACAATTGTTTAACCATTTTTTCTCAAAAAATTTAATCAGGGATTCGAGTTCGATGTCCCGGAAAACCAGGTCATGGGTCAAGGTTCATAGAGGACAATGCGGCAGAAAAAGTGGTCTGTGTCCAAACAGTTCTCCAATTGATTTATATTATCATTGAAACAAATTTGTATGTCTTCCATGAAAATGGTTGTTAGTGTTTAAAAAAAAACCTGTCTTATTATAGGCAGAGGGGGTAAATGGGAAATAACCTTGCGTATATAAGCATAAGCAGTATGCCACTTGAACAGCTCGTTTTGATTAGTCAACGTAACTTATCAGAAGATAATTGACTTGTTCGAGAACAAACATCCAAACAAATGAATAGTTAATACTATGAGAAAAACCTATATTTCTAAATACATAATGTAGTTTTATAGTTTTATTTGCCAAAAAAAATGGTTTTACTATAGAAATATTCTAAATGGAGGCTTTTTATCATATCACACCAAAATTTGAGAATCAGTGGAAGAGTCTCAAGCAAGTTACTGAGGACAATTCTTAATAATGTAATCAAGGCCCGTGTCATGTTTTTGTTTATATTGGTTCCATACACCGTTATAAGTTCTTATTCAAGCTGATTTTTTTTATATCTGCTAATTCATTCTGAACATAAATAAGCAGTTCCTAGTGGTTGCCACATTCGTTTTAGGTCCTAACATAGAATTTCCTTTCATTCAAAATGTTAACGGAAACATGAACTGAGCTTTGTTTACACAATTAAGAATTGTGATCTCTGTATCTCGCTTTTAGCTCGTCAACTGCATTCAAATGTTGGTTGACTTTTAGAAATTCCTTACTGAAGCAATGCAAACATTAAAAACATAAAATATTTTTTTGACCAAAATCATGGCCATGCCCCTTTTAACTTTTAAAAATGATAGATTTTGGCCATAAACTATCAGTTAGAAAAGAATTATATAAAACAGTTTTAACATTTTTTATATCTATATCTAGAGCTATTCGTCTGAAGGTGGAAAATACAGTCTAAAAATGGCCACAACCACCCAGCCCGCTAAATTAAGATTTCATTTTAATCATGTTATAGATAATAGCTGCTTCAGATCTTCTTCAGAAGAATTTGGTTCGTTTTATTCTTATATGTACAAATACTATTCATCTAAACACTGTTTTTAGAGTGATTTTCCAGTAAGATTTTCACTTGAATTTTCTAAGGATGAATCTCTGCGAATCATCCACTGAAATATGACTCAAAGGTACATGTAACTAATAGGTGTCTTAATGACGTAGTTATGCCAATCGGTCACTTTTCCAGACCTTTCAGTTAACATCTAGTGGACTGAATGGTAGAAATTCACCCTGTGTTTTTGCTACTTATCACCAAATTAAATATACCCGTTAATTTGGTGCTAAGTGACGAAATGTTATGTAATACAGACACAAATATGTTCACTGTTTACAACTTTGATATTGGCGATTTGCAATGAGAAAAAAGGTTTTATTTATTAAGACTAGGGTACAGTATTTTTCCTGCCTAATTTTTAGACTTGTATATTAAGCGTGGTTGTTATATGAACAAATAGGCTATATAAAGAGTTTTCATTTTGATTTACAGAGAAAAGTAATAAACAGTTTTCTTTCATTCAGAGATGAGCAAGAGAAAAAGTAAGTTCATTAAATTTAGAATTTAGTCTTAGATGGAGAAATATTGGATCATATTATGACATAAATATTTGATTCTTTTATCTGAAGTTAACTTTTACATTTTTTTAAATTAAAAATATTTGCATTTTAGTTTGCAAAATTAACGTTCTTGATATATCAAATAGCCTCATGATGGATCTCTGTTTGTAGACTCAAGACTCATGGCTGCTTACGACTAGGTGATGTTACCACAGTGAATCTGACCAACCTTAAGGTAACACACCTATTTATTAACTGTCAATCATATAGAGACAAAAAGGATATATGTATTAATGAGTGAAAGATAAAATGTTAAAGGTAGATGCATTGGACCGATTGGGATGTCACTGTACATTGAAACTGTGTGAAAAAATGAGGATTTAATTTTTCCTCCTTAACGATATTTTATGTGTAAAATAACAGTATACTTTTTCTTTTGCAGGGAGGATTTGAACAATCACTGAACGTTGTTCCGACTGAAATGTTTTTAGGTCTGTACAACGTATTTAATAAAACATCAAGACTCATGGCTGCTTATTGAATTGAAGTAGCGAAATCATTTTCCTACCTGGTACCTCTCTACATCAAAACTAATACTTTTTTAGACACTCCGTCACAAGATGGCGATTTAATGTTTTGTTTAATTGTCTGTATCAATCGATTTGGTTTCATATCATCATAGTTCATCATAGCTCAGTATTGAAAGTATTAGTTGGGCTTGTGAACCGCAGATAATAAGTTAGAATCTGAAATTCTGTTCATATTTACTACATTAAGTTTTTGAAAATCATATTTTTTTTTATCCAAAATTGCTTATTGAATAGCCTCTTCGAGTTACATACGTCTTATGCATCATGCAGTCTATCATAATCAAGTAGTTTTCTGCTGATTTGGGAAACTATTTCAAGGTGTATGAGCCACCTGAAGTGGATTAGCTCTTTTTTCAAACAGAGACAGGACTTGTTCCCCGAGGGCTTGACCGAGGTGAAAGTCTCTGTTAATGGTTTGATAAAAGAGCTACTGTAACTTCACCTTAGAGGAGACGGTAGCTCGTTCTCTTGCAGGGCATGCCCAAGTATAAAATGGTCCTGTTTTAATTCAATCAATTTTGTGCGCAATGTGATGCCGAATAAAATGGTACTCGAATGTGGAGGTTTTTTAAAGTTAAATAGCAAAAGTTGAAAGATAAAACACTGTACGTTAGAGAAACATAAATAATGCATGTCCAAAAAAACCAATTTGATAAAATTTCAGACTAGGTGACATTGAAGTTATAAGTGCCTCTCCTATTGATTCGAAGTCATGAAATATTAAAAAAAATATGTAGTTATTCATTATTTGAAAGTAATAAAAAGGAAAAAGCAAATCATTGAGACCAGAAACATTATAAACCTTATGTAATTTTAATTCATATAGAGATGGGATAGATGGGATCATTGATACAAAAACAACCGCCAGTACAAAAAATATTTCTTTCATTGCTTTGTATTATTTTTTTTACATATTTCAAAATAACCTTTTATTCGGTCCTTTTCTATGCTTTGACATCACAATAACCTTCCTTTGGTCTTTCTCTGGGGTTTGACATCAGAATAATCATCTATTTTGGTCTTTTACTAGGGTTTGACATTAGAATCGCTCCTACTGAAGGCTTGAACGATTTCAAAACAATGATGGAGGAATGGTTGAAACAAGCCGGGGAAGGTATCACCTATGAATTTGTTCAAGTAAGTTGTCCTATGACGGTCATCAACAATATGACAGGCTCAACTGTCCCATAAATCACAGAAAAATATCATACAACGTGCGACACGAAGAGCCATACTCTGTAGATGTGTTTCTATATTTCGTAATTTTAGAGGGGCAGGGAGCACTGATGAGCAGTTAAGAAAGGAAATGTTACAGTTTCAGCCTATATCTCGCTGTAGTGCAATCTTGCCTTTATTCTATTTTTAAAGCCAAAAATATAATGATACAGTTTTCATTGTTTACTACAGCCATTGTTCTGTAGCAGTACCATCTTAATCGATAGTTACTTTTACAACCAAAATCTAATAATTTGCGTTGCAAATGTCGGCCACTGTTTCCAAGCAGAACAATTTTGTTAAAGAGATACCGGTACATTTACATACACAACCTGATTAAATGTGTCATTAGCATTACGTCATCCTGTGTTTGTAGTACAACCCAGCCCAAGGTATGACCTCCACAGACAAAAGCTGTCCATGGTGGAGCACCTTCACCTCTGTGTTTGAGAGACTGTAAGTATTAATTCCACAGAAGTACATGAGGGTTTATAAAATACCTTTATGAAGCAATTTAAAAATCAGTCATAGAAAAATATTGACCAGACCTCTATAACAACAAAGCCAATACTCTTAAACTGCAATTAATAAATCTGCATCAGAAAACTAAATTTTCTCTGCAATCCCCTGGTGAATTTAAATCAAACTTGCATAAAAAGACATTTAGTAAAAATCGTAAGTGGAGATGATTTTATAAATAAACAGAATTAAAATACGTATAAATATTGTCTGTGACCTGAAGGGAAAGATCTGGTAGTAGGCACCGATTGGATGTGTGGAGAAGGGATGCTCTCAAAATCAATTTAGAATAGACGTTATTGCTAAGGTTAGCTGTGTGACCCATGTCTTATTTAAATAAATGATCTATACATGTATGTATTAGATTCTAGGCCACATGTTGGACTGACAAGATATTCTTCATGACTTTTTATTAAGAAAAAACATGTACACTCAGTAATTTTTATATCGAACCATCCTGAATACTCTTAACTTTTTTAATATCTCAAACGTAAGATATGCATAATACTTCCTTTCTTAGTTAAACAGATAAATAATAAGTTTGCATTTATAGTCACACAAGTCGCTCACCATAGAGCCAAACGCCCCATGTTATACCTCATCTGTATTGTAATTCAAGGATTCTCTTTACAGAGGCATTACAATTGAGAAGGAAATCTTTCCAGCTGCTACTGATATCAGATACATCCGGGAGGTACGAGCTCTGTTTATATGCTGACTATGTAATTGATTTCGATACAGTTAGACTATACCAACAAGTCCCCATTCAAAATTCTGTGTCGCTAGTAACATTCAGTCTAACTCTTATTTTTACTCGTTTTAAGGTTTAAAAATATTTTGAAATATTATTTGAAAATGGATTTTATATTTCAGTACTGTGATTGTAATTAAACATAACTTGTCAACCTGGGTTTGGCGGGATATGCCTAAAACATTGACTGCTTTTGTTGGGTTTGAAACCTGGCAACTGATTCATAATAAAAAGCGCCATAAATACGATAATGCTTAACAAGCTACAGCAGATGACTATGAGAGCGGATAAATCCAAGGCCTAACCAATCTAGGTTAACGAACCATAATTGTATTTAAAGAGTGATATGCCTTTTAAAATAGTTTGTTCTTTGTAATGCTGTTTAAATTAATTACAGCTCGGTATACCTGCCCTTGGATTTTCCCCGATGAACAACACACCGATATTGCTTCACGACCACAACGAGTTTCTGAATGAGAAGGTTTTCCTGCGTGGGATAGACATCTACTGTGAACTTATCCCTGCTCTAGCCAACCTACCTAAGCAATAGTGTCATTGTGATGTCATCAAGACGTCAGTGTTATAAAAAGTTGTCATTATTGGGCTGCGCTTTATTAATATATACTTTTGATAACCATTAGGCATTGCCTAAAATTTTAATAAAATCTATACTTGAATAATTTGAATATTAATTTAAAAGTTTTTGAAAGCATTGAAACATCAAAAACGAGTTTACTAACTTTAATTTGGTTTTGATTAACTGACTATCAGAATTTTCATGTGGTGCAGAATAAAGACTATAGGTTAGTAAAATGATATTGTCGTAATTGTTTTAGGAGGAACATTTAGTTTGACCTAGGTAAATGTGACCTTAATATATAGTCCATATGTAGTCAGTTCACTGTAATTTTCGCTGATCATTTCTGATTTGTTCATTGGGATCAGATGTCGTGACTACCGGTTTTAATTGTTATGTATTTTTGTTTACTTTCTCTGTTTAGATCGTCTTTATAGTGGGAGAAATACGTCAGTTAACTTTTACATGTCTTGCTGAAATGGATCAATTAAAATCAATGTTTTGATGATTTTTTTCAAATTAAAATATATATTTAACATACGCAAAGGTTCAAGTTGAGAAGTTTTTTTTCACCAAAAAAATTTCTTGTGCAATGATAATTATATTCTAATACCCCCTTAAATTCTTATGTATTTATTAATAAGATTAATAAGAATTCCAAACAAAAGATATATAAAATTAAAATTCATAACGAGTAAAGAAACTACATTTTGAAAGTGAAAAAATCCATATATTGATCACAAGCTGAACACAAGTCAGGGATGTAAATGATTTGATTATATATCTATGTATTTAAGATTTATGGTGCTATGGTTGTAAGGGTTTATATATAAAAATCAAAGAGAATGAGTGTAAAGTTGATTTTTTTTTTACAATAAATGCATTTATTTTAAAAATATAATGGTGTTTCACTTGTGGGCGTTGTCTGTATTCAGTCTGTATTTAGTTCCAGTTTCTCCAATTTTTTGAATGATTTTGATATACTTTTTTAGAAATAAAGAAATTTTAAAGATGTTTGACTTGAGTTTGAGATACCTTTTTCTGTATTTGAAAAGGTTTTTTTTTTTTTTAGATAAAATTAGATGTACATCTTTAAAATATATGATTGATTTTTTTCTTTTACGAGAATCTCATTAAAAATCGGACTAGTTATCTTCATTAAGGATTTAAACTCTGATATTGATATACACAAAACCTAATCTTTCTAAAAACGAAGACAACATCTAAAATTTGAGAGTAAGAAATATAGTTTGATGCGAACAGGAATATGTAATAATATTGATTATGTATATTTTTGTTTTAAATAAACAGGAATGAAAACAAAACAAATTTTGAATACTATTTTGTAGTAGAAGAATATTTTTTAAGCAGGCTATAGCTTCGGTGCATGGTATACCGGATGTTGATTAATCAACAGTTTAAATCGTTCTATTCACGAACATGCATGTAGTTCCAAATAAAGTGGCACGGTGACTCAAAATAGATGTTTACTTTTTGATTATGACAACGGAAATAAAAAGAGCTTCTTGAAATTTTATCATACGGAAGGTTTCACGCATCACAAGTCATGACCTATCAATTTACAGGTTATTAAAACTCTTCTGGAAATTGCAAATCTAAACAAACCGAGTTGTTTTGGACATTGGTTTAGTGTTAATTGATTGCGATTTCTGTCTTAAAATATTTAGAATGGGATTGACACATTGCATTTAAAGAGAATGCATCTTAATAAATTTATATAGTTCATGAAGACATCGTGTTTCAATGAGAGGATTCTGGATCATGATGTATGCCAGGCTGCAGTATTTGCATTCCCTTGCGTTTGTGTGGCTATGAAGCGGATGGAAAACTTGATAGTTTTGTGTTGACCAAACGCGTAATTCTATTTCTCTCTCTTTAATTTGATTTATTTACTTTGGAACACCGTAATTTTCAAAAGTTCACCTTTTCATATTATATAAAAGATATGTGGAAATCGTGTAAACTGTCGATATTTGCTGAATCATGGGGATGAGTGTAGCGTGTATAGCATCTTCGTTTAACAGTGTATGTTTTTATCTGATATATTTAAACTCCACCACATGGTAATTTCGTTCTCTCCAATATTCTAATTACTTTGAGTTTACAACACTGTTGCTGACCAGCTGAATACAAAGCATAACAGTCTAATTAGAGACTAAGAGGTCCCGCCATTAAGCTGGGTATACGAATTGTTGCGGGATTTAGTCTATTATGATGTCATATCATGAAACCGGTTACTGTTTAACGAGCCCGGATATTTATACTTAACGGTTTTTTGTTTGTTTTTTGTTTCTTGTTAAATTTGTTTTCGCATTTTAACCTGCCTTGTTCATGAACATAAATTGACCCAAACCATTAATTAGGATACTTTCAAAACATAACGAACAGGCAATGAGTGTGTATATGAATGTGTGATACGGTATAATATCTCTTGCTGTTGGTGTATTCTGACTGCATATTAACAAATGACTAGCTTTTAAGGCCATTCAACGTGATTCTAAGTATATTGCCGTCATCTCTACGGGGTAAAACCCTCAACCAGGACAACAACTTTAAATAACTAAATAATTTCGGATTGTTAGATTTGAATTCACAGCTCGTCTTGAAAAACGTTTTAATTTATGTCGATTAAAAATTTAAATTGTAGATTTGAAGACACTGGACCCTTTGTTGCTGAGGCTAGGTTGTGTTACGATGTCATCTCTGAAAAACACAAGCTTCCCTTCAAACTTGCATGGACTATAAAATTTGTTAGAAACACCAGTCTCAAGCTTATGATGTTTAATTCTCTCAGGTCTTTCAAAAAAAAAATGTTCGGCGCTGTTTGAAAGGGCGGTTCGATTCCTAAATGCTCTTAATTTAATTAACACTAAAAATATGTTTCTTTATTTTGAAAAATAATTGGAAAAACAATTTTAAAAAATCAGTTTATTATTATTAAAAAATGTTTAAAAATACGTAAATTGATTAATGTAATATCTTCATAGATTTAAAATTTAAAATGGTTTAAAAAGTGGAAAAACATTTACTTGAATCCTTCAAAAAATATTAAGAAGTAAATTAGAAAAGATTATAAATTTTTTTAAAGGGAAGATTTTATCGCAAAATACCTATTGTCATTCACAGTTTAAGTAACACCATTTTAAATTGATTTTTTGGAATAGCCTACTTTCATTATAGAATTTTAAAGAACATATTTTCATCATCGAAAGATAACCCCGAAAAAATTATATTTAATTTAAAACGTGTTGATAAAATGCAATGTAACAAATAGAGATTTTATTGAAATATGTTCTATATATCAAAATCTTTAATATATGTAAACGTTATTTATTTTTATTTTCAATTTCTCTTTTAAAATAAGATGATCTCTATTGGGTTTTAAAATGTAATTTTTTTCAGTAAAATTATACACGTACTTTAAAAAAAACTGACCAAGTAAACTCTTTTCTTAACTGCCCTTTATGCAAATAAGACCACAACCTTTCAAAGCCAGTACACTATCTCATTTGGTTTGCACATGCGCGCTCCTATCTCCCTATAATTTTGTTGGGATCAAGGTATTTTGAGAAAACATTTGGCTCTTGTCAGTGAAAAGTTGAAGATATCTACGATAAAATTAGTGACGGTGTTCAGAGATAACCTTATAATCAAAACCGGTCTCCCAACACCCGCGTACAGGAAGACTACAAAATAGCGACGCCAGGGGATTTTTTTGTACCTTCTAGATATACTTAATGACTAAGTTTAAGGAGGCTGGCTTTTTTTTCATTGCACGCGTTTTTGTGCATTCTAGTACTAAAATACCGTGTATTTATGCCTTTTACATTTTTTTTCGATACTGTTTATCAAATTGTGCACAATAAACAAAATACAGATAAAAGTACAGATTTTTAAAGATAATTTGATTTTTTAAACAATATTTCCGTCGTTTGGTAGGTAAGCGCTGTCATTGTCCTTTGATTCACTCGCAGAGGCTCTCGTGGATTTTGTTTTCACAATGTAAACAGTCTAGACAGTTTTATTCCTTTAAAAATGTGTTTTAATAGGGTTTTCTTGTGCCACCATTAATTCGCAAAGCATTACATATTCTTTTGCTGTTTACAGGGAGGTTTTGAACCATCGCTAAACACATTGTTTCAAATGAAATGCTTCTATCTAAGTTAAATATATTTAAGAGATACCCTTTTATTCACAAGTGAATTATTCCAATCCTTATGTTGTTTGTAATAAGGAGTTTTACAGGACGTATTTGTGTGGTAGTAGTTTATGTATTGTTATTTTAATTCATTTATAACGTAAACAGTAACTGCCCTCTGTAATGTGTTTACAGCAACCAACTATCGATATTAAACTCATTTAAAAACATGGCGTGTTTGTTAACCTCTCATATTTTCAAGCTAAACCGCATAATACAGAGACAAAACTGATCCTTTCAAAAAAAAGTTATCAAGGTAATTTCCTAATCTGAAAATAATATCTTGATAAACATAAATTAGGACAAAAACAGTGTGCTAATGAAAAACACCTACCAAAGCAGTGATTTCGTAATGATGTTAACATGATGTCAATTTGATAAATAATTGTCACTGACAATAATAATTAAATATATTCTTAACCTCTTCGTTGTAAATGAATAAAATGTGCTTTGTCTTTCGATCTATTATTGTGTCATGTATTATGGGTTTCAAATTTGTGCTTATGTTTAGTTGATTTTCAACCAACTTAAAAAAAAAATCAATAATTCTCAAGGTGTTAAACATTAGATCTGTTTATTTGCAAATGTGATGCCTTTATTCTTGTTTTCAACTTACCCGTAGCCGTCCAATATGTTTCAATGTTACCTGGCTCTGTCCATTATATTTAGAATATACAGTTTTCTATCCATTGTGTTAAGAATGGACACCTACAGGTAACTTATTGGATTATTTTTAAAATCAGAAGTATTTTATCTTGTATAAAAGCCAAAAAGAACAAAGGATTACGTAACAAAAATATTTAAAATATAGTTCACCTTGTTTTTACAAAAATCTACAAACACAAAAAGGAAATCTATAAAGTGAATAACGCTCAGTTAGACACCATATCACTTCTAACTAGAATTTGTCGAAGCATGAGTAAAAAAGTGATAACGAGATACCAAATCTAAGGTGGCTGGATAGTGAACAAATAACTTTAGATTTGATTAAAAAAATCTTTTAGCTATAGACTATCAATAAGTGAAGAAAAAGTTCATATATTTTAGTTTGCATGGAATATTCTGCTATATTCTTATACAGAACTTTTTTTATCTGTAATACTAGTATATTTAAATAATAGAATCGATTTGTTTGGCCTTAATACCGAGAAATCGGAAGAGTACTGTCTTTTGTTTTATATATTTTAAAAATTATTGGTGCTTGAAGATCACCAATTTGTTTTTATTTTTTCTCAATCAAGCTTCGCTTTACAATCTTGCGCATGCGCATTACATTCACGCTAAATCACGGGATGCTCTTTAGTTTATTTTTCCAAAATATCACATTTGCATGGATAAACTCAGAAACAATATTACAAATACCTGAAAAATTTCATTTAAAATTTGTCATATATTCATCAAAGGAAATACAGGAGATAACTCTAAATCAGTGCATACAATATGAACAATCTCAAGAGTTCCGAATGCCAATACGGTGTTTAAATTCAAACAGAGGAAAAAAATTGGTGAAAAGTGTTAAATTCTTCGATCATTTCTTAGGTATTTCTTAGGAATAACTGGTACTTCCCAGAATCACAGTACTACGATACTTGCTGTGTACAGCATACTGGGTCTTAATCAAACATGTTGGAATGTAGACAATTATAAAGCACATCTTGTTTGCTATGACATTTTATCATATAGCTTTTGATTTTATTAACACATTTTGACTATCCAGTAATGCATCAGGCATTTAAATAAATCAGTGTTTATTGATTTAAGATTTAAGTCAGGTATAGGTCTGAACATCTATGCAGTTATCATAAACATGAAACCAAAAGTTATAGTTTCTTTGATGTATTAAATAATATGGGCCTGCCAAAAAATTGGGAAAAATAAAGTGTGGTATTGTCACTACCACAGTAAGCACCACTCTGTTAAGAAAATATCTCCTTAAAACAGGAGAATAACACTGTCAAGAGTCAATTCATTTATGTGATTGTTTTATTATTGCTGGTAACCATGCTAACTAACAATTACAGGAACTGTAACAGGATTTAAGTTTATTTTGTGCTTTGAATAATTATAATCTTTAAAATGGAAATCTTTGCTCTTCGGGTTGAAAAAGATGGACTGAAACTTGTACTTTAGCTGCCATAGGATGCCTTTTGAAATAGATGATAATGTGAATTTTAAGATACCTAATACAGGCAGTGAAATATATCGCAAAGCATGCAGAATTCTGCTTTTTTGCTTACTAGCTGCATATATCTTATTTCCTAAACATGTGTCACATTAAACAAATCAAACAGATTTGTATTTCCCAGTTAAGAGAAAATCAGCCATTCTAAAGAACTGAATTACAGATTTTGAAGGAAAGTGACCCGTTTTGATATCTGTAAACCACATAATTTGGAGTAAAATATTTTAAACATAAAATGTGCTATAAAAATTTTACGTAAATATGTTCAATATATACTATCAAGTTTTCATCGCTGGGGCCTCTACAATGCATCATCAAATTCAGCATGCAAAAGCACTTTAGCGTAATAATTAAAAGTTAAAGGTTGCATCTTCAAATATGAACAATGTAGTTATAAGCCATGAAATAATAACAGTTTTCATTTTATCATTATTTTGACTGATGGCGCATTCTTATACAAGTAATCATTTTACATGTACATGTACCATCTTGAATTTTGTTACCACTATATTTTGCTTTTCATCTCATTAACATGTTCATGCATGTACTACAATGAATTGATTATATTATACTTTATTAAGTTTATTTTGGGTCTCATGATATCAATTTCCATGGCTATTTTTTATTGGGGGGGTGGGGGGGTTGGAATTAATTAGTCTGCATATATATACATGATGTACATGTAGCTTGCATTAATTCATATTTTGTTGATGACAGTTAGTGTTAGAGGATAATATAGATTCTTAAGTTGGAGATATTAATTATGTTCTTCCATGTTCTACATTGAAGTGATGATATTTAACTTAATGTGGGGTTTCATGATATCAATTTTTCATGGTTTTTTTTGTTGGGGGGGGGGGCAAATGTAGAATAAGTTAGCCTGCATATACATGAAGCACATGTAGCTTGCATTAATTCACATAACATAATTGTGATGATTATAATTAGTGGTTAATATATTCCTAGATTGGAGATTTGTTCAAGGGATGTATTTTAACGACTGCATGTAATAAATTGTAAGATTATGGATTAATTAATTCAGCAATTTCTTATATATTTTTATTCATTCTTGCCTAACTCACTTGCAGAGATGTGTGTTCAGTGGTGCCCTTTTCCCACAATCTTGCCTCGTCCATTGTCTGGGGCAGGGTGTCATACTCGATGGTCTGTGATGAGCGAGACTCCTTCGATGTATTGCAAGCACTGTAAAACCCAAGTTGCATTCTTGCACAGCATAGGCAGTTAAAATCACACTGTCTGTAATGTCGTTGCTGAGAGTTTTGGAAGGAAGTATCCCAAGACAAATTGTGATACACAGGATTTGTGGACATCTTGCACAATTGTTATTCAGATAGACTGACACATAAAGTAAGGCATGAAAAATGTGTGCCTTAATTTAAGAAGATCATTAGCACCTCATAATTATGTACTACTAATTATGAACTCATAATTAGATATGGATCATCAGGAAACCAAATAATTGATATAATTAAAATATTTGTTGAACAGTTACATGCACCTATTTTGCTATATATACACATTTATAGCCATACCAATATTAATTATCATTAATTAGATCTGCTAATTTAAACAAATACACACTTATAAACAGATTATTAGGTAATAGACAAAGGCTTGTAGACATTTTTAACAAGTTTTATATAAAAGTCAGATTTTTTTATTAATGCATTTATATTTGGTTTCCAAGATGCATAATTTGATATTTCTTCTGCAATGAGATGACCAAAATAGATCAACCTATTGTTCTTTAAATCAATTTTGTTATCCTTTGATGACTACTGTAAATCGCACAGCTGCAAGCCTTTGTTTCACACTCTTTCATCTTTGTATGACCATCGCGAATTCAGCACTCATCACTTCACACTCACATACATTACTACTTCAGAAGTCAAATCTATATATATACACACCCTTGGGAGTGATAATTGCAAATATCTCAACTTAGTTCAGAGTCAGTAATAAGTACTTAACAGTTTAATTGAATGGACATGTATGTTTTGTATGCATTATTCCTATCTATTGTTTGGAATATGCATTTTGATCCATTGTACACAACTTGTTGCAATGGGAAGCAGATCTCAACCTGGTAATTTTCTGATAGGTTTTTAAAAAAAATATTTTTTTAATAAGAAAGTTATATCATATTTGCTTATTGTCATTCAATTATTTAGCTTAACTAACTTGAGATTGTAACACTTAAAAAAAATAAAAAAATTGTATTTTATTTATTATTATTATTATTATTATTTTCAGGTACCCACAAGTATTGTACTTCTGTAAAGTGCCAAGGAGCATGGATTTCACGGTATTCTTTCTATTAGCATAAAGAGAAGTTGACCGAAAGTCTATTGTCGTCACTAAATTTTGAGTACCCAGAGAGTTCCTTCAATGCTCCAGAATTCACTCAGCCACTCTTTGAAGGATCCAGCACTTCAGTGTTAGAGGCAGTCACCAAACATCTATATATGTTTTCTGTGAACCATGGGATGTCAAAAACAGCTTTATCAGACAGTCTCATGTATGAGAAGTCATCTTTACCCCAGCCCAATCACCTACCCTCATCCTATAAGGAAGCCAGGACACTTGTTGCACCTTTGCTTATGCCGCTTCAAAAATATGACGTGTGTATTAATGACTGTGTCATTTTTAGAGACAGCGGGGAATATGAATATGCAAACTTGAATGAGTGCCCCTAATGCCTGGAACCGAGAAAGGAAAATGGGAAATCAAGGAAAATGTTCACATATATGCCCATTGGTCCCCGATTATCTAGGTGGTTTGGAACTGAAAACATTTACTCTAAATTAAGCTAATGAAATTGAATTAAACATAAATTATCACATCTTGTTTGCACATGCACACTACTAACTGACATACGAGGTTGTCGGGTTCCAGCTAATTTTTATACGTTTGGATCTTGTCAGTGAAAAGTTGAAGATATCTACGAGAAGATGACGGGAGATAGAGCATTGACGGTATTCAGAGATTACCTTATAATCAAAACCGTTCACCAAAAACCAGCGTACGGGAAGACTACGAAATAGCGACGCCAGGGGATTTGTGTACCTTCTAAATACGCTTTATGACTTTTGTTTTATGAAATATTTTTGATACTTTTTATTAAATTGAACACAATAAACAAATTACGGATAAACACATTTAGATTTTGTAAGGACCATTTCATTTTTTAAACAATACTTTTTTCGTTTGGTAGATGAGCGTTGCCATTGTGCAAATAACAGGAATGATAGATGAAGCTTTGTAGGAGTGCGCAATAAGAATTAAAATAAAAGAAATAAAGTAACAAGAGGCCAATTGGCCTTAACGGTCACCTGAGTAGCATATATCCCATACACAAACTTGTCATGGAGTCTCATATATGCATAATTAGGTTTCATACTGGAGTAGAAAAATTATAAATTTGTAATGACCACGTTTCAAAAAGAACTGTGAAACCTATTATTTTGGTGAAAAACTAAAAGATCTGGTATACAAAATCATGAATTCAGTTTTCCTTTCAGGTGTGTGGGAGTAAAGAAAATAATTTTTTAACGTTATATGCATTAACATCTATACATCCATTTTGGCCCTGCCCTAGAGTCAAAACCCATCCTTGAGGGGACATGAAAATTAAAATTTCAGTAGAGGACTTCCTGGTAAACATAATTATTAGTCAGTTTTTTTTATACAGATGTGTGAGAATAGAGAAGAAAATGTTTAAACATTATATGCATTAACACTATATTGCCATATTGCCCCCCCCCCCTTCATGTTTTGAACCCCTGACTCAGGGGCCATGAATTTCACAATTTAGGTCAAGGAGATTGTGGATATCATAACCATGTATTCATTTTTTTGCCCACATGTGTGGGAGTAGAGAAGATTTTTTAAGATTTAAAACATTTTTACTATATGGCCATATTGGCCCAACCCTAGAGCCTAAACACCTAACAAAGGAGTCATGAATTTCACAATTTTAGTAGAGGCCCTCATGGACATCATAACCATGTATTCAGTTTTTTGCTAACATGTGTGGGAGTAGAGAAGAAGATTTTTTAAGATTTAAAATTTTTTTACTATATGGCCATATTGGCCCCACCCTAGAGCCTGAACCCCTGACCCAGGGGTCATGAATTTCACAGTTTTGGTAGAGGGCCTCATGTACATCATAACAATGCATTTAATTTTTAACAAATATATATGGGAGTAGAGAAGAAGATTTTCTAAGATTTAATACATTTTTACTATTTGGCCATATTGGCCTCATCCTAGAGCCTGAACCCCTGACCCAGGGGTCATGAATTTCACAATTTTGGTAGAGGGCTTCATGGACATCATAATCATGCATTTAGTTGTTAACAAATATATATGGGGGTAGAGAAGAAGATTTTCTAAGATTTAATACATTTTTACTATTTGGCCATATTGGCCTCATCCTAGAGCCTGAACCCCTGACCCAGGGGTCATGAATTTCACAATTTAGGTTGAGGGCTTCATGGACATCATTATCATGCATTTAGTTGTTGACAAATATATATGATAATAGAGAAGAAGATTTTCTAAGATTTAATACATTTTTACTATATGGCCATATTGGCCCAACCCTAGAGCCTGAACCCCTGACCCAGGGGTCATGAATTTCACAATTTAGGTTGAGGGCTTCATGGACATCATAATCATGCATTTAGTTTTTGACAAATGTATATGGTAGTAGAGAAGAAGATTTTCTAAGATTAAATACATTTTTACTATATGGCCACATTGGCCCCACCCTAGAGCCAGAACCCCTGACCCAGGGGCCATAAATTTCACAATTTTGGTAGAGGGCTTCATGGACAACATAACCATGCATTTAGTTTTTTCCTCACATGCGTGGGAGTAGAGAAGAAGATTTTTGAAAATTTGGCTTTTTTTGCATATTTGGCCCCGCCCGTGGCACCTCAGGGGTGGTAGAGCCATGAATTTCACAATTTAGATTCTTCTTACCATAGAGATGCTTTACACCAAAAATGGTAACGATTGGCCTGGTAGTTTTCAAGAAGAAGTTAAAAATGTAAAATTGTTAACGCACGACGCACAGACGCACGACGCACAACGCACGACGACGGACGAAGACCAATTGCAATAGGTCACCTGAGTGACTCAGGTGACCTAAAAAGTGAACGACTTTGAAATTTTACACACAGTATAATGATGTCCGCTGATTTTCTTTTCCAAAATTTGGTACAATGTACCCATTGCACCAATCCACATTTATAATACATGTACCCAAAACATTTAGCAACATTTGGTGCTGTTTGATATTTTGAGATGAAAAATTAAAATTCAGACGATGGAATTTAGTTTTTTTTAAAATATAAGATAGTTTGCTATAGAAGTAGTAGTATTGTAGTAGTCACATATTACAATTTTAAGAAAATTGATATTGTAAATTCATTTTTTAATATGTTTCGAAGTGCGGAAAATGACTATTTCCTAAAATGTACCTGTATTTTGAGATGGTCCCTAAATAGAACCAGATGGTAGATTTTTTTTATTAAACTTAGCATATATACTAAAGTTGGTGTTATTTAAAGAATAAGGAATCATTCTCTGAGTATCATGAGGTGATAATTTTGGTCTGGCGTGATGAAATCCAATAAAGGGATTCATGAAAGATTTGGTCACGCCCCGACCGAAATTATAACCTCATTTTATTCAAAGAATGATTCCTTACTACCTATATTTTTTTAACTTTCAGTCATTGTACGATTAAATATTTGAATAAAAATATGCAAATCCCGCCTCTGCCTCAATTGTACGTGTCATTTGAAGTTAATGGGCTGTATAGTACAAAATCGATATGTAGTGTTATTACAGGCAGAGACATTAAAAATGTAAATATTTACATATAGACATATACACATAAAAATAAATGGTTTTGCTATTTTAGTTTGACGCAAAAACCAATATCGGCTATCTTAAACAAGTGTTACATTCAAAGTTTAAGATTTATCAATTTACAGTCTTGTTAAGTTTAAATTGATAAATTTTAAACTTAATGAAACAAAAGTACTGTACATTGGGTTTATAGCCTTTAAATGCAACAATGTTTACATTATGTTATCTATCTTTATATTTGTTTTATAGTACATAATTATATCAAAAGATACAAGAGTTCTTTATCAAATAAATTCCTGTGTTTTAATTATCTATATCCTTTAAAGAAAATCAAATTGAAATCGTGTCATTGAAATAAAAATTAAAAAGGGTTAATATTTTAATCAGGTTATCAAAAACAAAGTCTCAGGGGGTAAAAAGTTGAGCATTAACTATATTATCTTTAAAACATTCACATTATATTTTTAATTACTCTGGGTCCACTCTAGTAAACCTTGAGTAAACCCAGTGCAAACCCAGGGTAAACTCAGAAAGTAAACCCATGGTTTAGTTGGGTTTAGTTTCTGTTAGGTTGGGTCTGATCGGTATTGTAAACCCTGAGCAATGTGCACACCAGTGTTAGCTTGATGACGCGACTCTAAATATAGAATGAACCCAGAGTAGACACAAAGAGTAAACCCAGTCCGAATTATACCCCTGAAAGCAGACGCTACATGTGTATTCGTACGATGGCCGATATGGGCCGGACAAAAAGTAATCATGAGTTGTGTTTGATTTGCCGGCAATTCCTGAAATACCGGCAAATAGTAACCACGAGTTGTGTTTGATTTGCCGGCAATTTTCAGATACATGGTGTTTATTTTACCTTATGATTACAAATAAGTTTGAAATAAAAAAAAATACATTTGAATAAATAAAGGAATGAAAAATTGTCGTTCAAATAGAGTCAATCTGAAAGAGTTTGCAACATCATAGCAAAAACTCGTATAATATAGTTGAAAATATGTGCCGGAATCTTATAACGTGCGCTGTTCTGTTTGCAATAGGAACAATATGGTGGAAGCTTAAAAAACTGAGCAATTCGACCTTCAAGCAACACTTTTTTGAATGAAACTGCTTAGATAATGGGTCTCTTTACTTAACAACTAATGAAACAGCGACAAAAAACCAAAACAAGCACTGAAAGCGGCATTCCCGACCTTTGGTACCATTGCCGCAAATCATCACATCTTGAAGTCAACGTGTTAAATCAATGAGAAAAAATCAGCTCCATCTCAAGAAGACTGTGGGTTTTAGCACCCTGGAACTAATGGAGATTTTAAAAGCAGAATTAAAGTCAAGTATTTTTAAGAAATATTACTGTTCCCCCATTGAGCGCCATTATAAAAATTTCAACACTTAAGAATTAGGAGTACGCCATAAGACTGAGTTGGCACTTAGGCTTCAAGATGTCACACGAGAGAGAGAGAGAGAGAGAGAGAGAGAGAGAGAGAGAGAGAGAGAGCAAATAGGTATCTTTGCTTACATCACATTTTGCATGGATTCGTCTACTCGTCACCGGGCCATCAATCATTTATTACAAATATATTGTTTTCCTTCCTGCAATCGATACTTTATGAATTGTAAAAAAATTAAGATTGATTTTATTTTTCAATCTGATTGTGGGGGTGGAGCGATCAGGTAAAAACCTGGTTAATCCTTTAATAAGACTCCCAAATTTCATGACTGAAATAGATGCGCCATTTGCGTTCTGTTTTTAATTTATACATATCTTGTTTTTTCTTATCTCTTCCTCTGTGAGGGTTACCTTCTTGTACAAGAATCAGAAATAACTACATGTACGTCTAATTTCGTACCAAAGACTGACAATTCTAAACTGCTAAATGATTCGAATTTTAACAGAAAACCGCATACTTTAATAAAGGACAATAGAACTTGTGTTTTGTGTTTACTGAAAAGCGAGTTCTATTTTATGAACAAAGCTACTCACACCTTGCGATAGTGAAAAATATGTTTGAATGAATGAAAAACGTTGTTCTAAACGTGAAATAGAAACTGTTGATTGATAAGGCGTCCCTTCCTTGTTTACTATTAAATTTCACAGGTACTTGCTTGTCTAAGTCAATCTAACGGGGATAAAATAAACATTTCCATTTGTATCTTAAAACTTCATGTAAAAACTTCCAAGTGTGATTATTACATTTTATTATAAACATCAAGGTTGATTAAACTTCATAAGGTACTGACTTAAAAGTAGTTTACATTTTACAGTAAAGGATTTCAAAACCCTTGAATTTTGCCTATGATAGTTGAATTATGTTTATATGATGATTTTGTTTACGACTCCTTTATTTTTTTTCTTAAGTCTTGGAATTGACTTTTAAGTAATGAAAGTAATTCAGCTGTTATTTAGGGGGTGATTTTAAATATTAAAATACGAGCATAAGACCCCAAAATCGATTTCCAAAGTTATTGTGTATAGTCAGTATGTCTAAAACATTAATATTTGTTAGATTTACTCTTAATCCTCGAGATGGAATGCGGCATTTATAATACCAATTAATAGCATATTGCATAAAAATCTGAAATAATTAACGAGGCCGGGTCTAATTAGTTCTGCCCTAGATTTTTTAATGAATTTTTTTACCTGAATTTCTACTGATATAATTATTATTTTAAGATTAAAAAATAAGACATTTACCACACCGTTTGTTTAGGGGGTCATCTCAAAGTTTGTTAATCTTTAACATAGGACCCTATGGGATTTCGCTTGAAATGTATCAATTTTGCACATTTTTTTAAACTTCTGCCCTAGGGATTTCTTTTTCTGTTCTACATATTAAAGTTATTGCTAAAAGGCATCAAATGGTCATATAAAAAAAACCTTTTACCTCCTGGTTTGTTCCAGGGGTCTTTTCAAAGTTGATTTTTGTATGCCCAATTTCCCAGATTTGTCAGATAATGGCTATTTTTTATTTGACAAAGGCGGAAAAGGTGATCTTTATAGTATTATTAAAGCCTTCAGACATATCTAAGTAATAAAAAAATATATAACATCACATATTAAGGGTCGTTAATATAAAATACATGGTTACTGTCTTGAAATATATGAATTAAGCTATATTTAGGCGGGTTAAGAAAAAGTGACAGAGGGTTTGGCCTGCTGAACCCTCTTCACTTTTTCGACCCGAGCCCAAATATAGCTTATACTTCGAGACAGTTATGTTTATTCCACAATATAACATTAATTTTACGCATTAAACGAGCCATTCTCAACAAATTTCGCTGAATATCTGCAGATAAAACTATCACGCCATGGCGTCAAACAAGCAAAAAGATGACGTCACAATACAAATGAAACGCTGCGCGAAAGCGTGCGTACTCGTTCTGTACTCGGCCTCGTTAAATATGGGCAAATCTTATATTTAATTTTTAATTAAAATACCAGAAGATATTGAGGTCACAAAAGTCAAGTTATCTTAATTGGTCGAAAGGGTTAAAAAGAAGCAAAGTATTAGGAGAAGTAAGGGAAGAATTGCGCTCCGACAATGTTGACGGCCTTTCGAAACTTATTTATCACGGCAAATATAGAGATGACGGCTTTATTCTATCTAATGGAAGCCCGGATGAATTTAAAGAATTTTTTGACATAGGGAACTCTTGTCATAAATATCTGAGATTTGCCTATGAATTATCTCACACCAGTGTCAATTTCTAAGACACGGCCATATACAAGAAAACAAGATTCTCAGATAGCAAGCGATTAGACATTCGCTCATATATGAAACCTACTAACAGCTTCCAATACATGCACAGACAAAGTGCTCATAGGTCATCAGTTTTCAAGGGCCTAATTAAAGGAGACATCCGAAAAATACTAGTGATCAAGCTGTATTTTTAAAGACTTTAAAACTCATCTCGAAAAAGAGGTTAAAAACAATCAAAAATTGGATCTATTATGCAAGAATCTATTTCTGCAAATAGAATGAATCTTCTCAAAAAAGAAGAAGAAACTAGAGCAAAGCTCGTTGCAAAGCAACGAGTGGGTCTTCCGTTAATGTCGGAAGTAAAGCCGACAGTTCCTGTAAGAAGCAGAGCTCTTAAACCAACAACAAGAGTAACTAAAATAAAAATATGGAAAAATCGAATTATTCCTTGTACGACTTAACAAAATCCGAATGATTTTAAGTACGAATTAACAAGAACCTTTCTGATTTCAAGAACGACTTGACCAAAAAAAAAAATCCGAATGTGTTCAAGTACGACTAACAATTATTTTTGGTACGAATTAATTTTACTTTAAACATTATGCTATTTTGTAAACCAAGGACGCGGAATCAAAATTTCCGGAAAAATCAATTTTTAAACCCCGATATCTCTGTAATGCATCGTCCGATTTTCAAACAGATTTCAGATTTGAATTCACCATGGCAAGTTCTATAAGACTGGTGTATTGTCTTATTTTGTTCAAAAAAATGAAAATTTCCAAAAATTGGAACTGCTTCCGGTTTTGAGCAAAATTGATGAACAAAATTTTAAACCCCCCAGTACATTATAGAATTGATACATCTATCATCAGTTAAAAATTTCAAAGCGATATCTTTAAAGTTTACGGAGATTTCTTCCGGACAATAATCACTTTTTTTAAATTTAAAAATGGCCGCCAAATTTGAACGGAAGTGACGTAAATGCTGAAACTTTAACATCTTTTAGGCACGGTAACTTTACAAAAGCTCTGAAAATTTCATTGAAATCGGATAAAAACTTTTTGAGATATAAAGCCGAGAAGGAGTCAGAAAAAAAAATAAAAAATAAAATAATAACTAGATCAAAGCTCGTTGCAAAGCAACGAGTGGGTCTTCCGTTAATGTCAGAAGTAAAGCTGATAGTTCCTGTCAGAAGCAGAGCTCTTAAACTAACAACAAGAGTACGAAAATAAAAAGATGAAAAAATCGAATTATTCCTGGTACGACTTAACAAAATACGAATGATTTTAAGTACGACTTAACAAAAACATTTCCGATTTCAAGAACGACTTAACAAAAAAAATCCGAATGTGTTCAAGTACGACTTAACAATTTTTTTTGGTACGAGTTAATTTTACTTTGAATATTACGCTATTTTTTAAACCAAGGAAGCGGAATCAAAATTTCCGGAAAAATCAATTTTTAAACTCCAATATCTCTGTTATGCATCGCCCGATTTTGAAACGGCTTTCAGTGTTAGATTCAGCTTAATAAGCTCTACAAAACACATATTCGTTTTTGATTTGATCAGAAAATTCATTTTTTCGAAAAATTTGTTTCACTTCCGGTTTCGACCGGAAGTGACAAAATAATTTTTTCTGTACATTTGCCATAAGTCAATCCGCAGATTTACAATCACAGAAAATTTCAAGTCTTTATAAACAACCGTTTACGAGAAAAGTGCTGGACAAAATCACTTTTTGAAAATTTTTAAAATGACGTAACTAGAAACCGGAAGTGACTTAATGTCTAAAAGTTTGAAGGCTTCAAGGGACAAGAAATTAAAATAATCCCTGAAAATTTCTTGCAAATTGGTTGAATAGTTTTTGAGATATAAAGCAAAAAAGAAGTCAGAAGGAAAAACAAGAAGAACTAGAGCAAAGCTCGTTGCAAAGCAACGAGTGGGTCTTCCGTTAATGTTGGAAGTAAAGCTGGAAGTTCCTGTAAGAAGCAAAGCTCTTAAACCAATAACAATAGGAATTTAAATAAAAAAGTCGAATTATTCCTGGTACAACTTAACAAAATCCGAGTAATTTTAAGTACGACTTAACAAAAACCTTTCCGATTTCAAGAACGACTTAACCAAAAAAAATCCGAATGTGGTCAAGTTCGACTTATCAATTATTTTTGGTACGAGTTAATTTTACTTTGAACATTACGCTATTTTTTTTAACCAAGGACGCGGAATCAAAATTTCCGAAAAAATCAAGTTTTTAACCCCAAGTTGTATAAGACTGTGGTATTGTCTTATTTTGATCAAAAAATGAAAAATTACAAAAATTAGAACTACTTCCGGTTTTGAGCAAAATCGGTGAATAGAATTTTAAACCCCCCAGTACATCAAAGAATTGATACATCTATCATCAGTTAACATTTCAAAGCGATATCTTTTTTATATGTTTTTATATGGCTAGAATTATCCTATCTCTGACTAGCTCAAAAGTAAAGCGATATGTTTTAGTTATCATATAGTAAAATCTTCTTTTCTATTCGTTAAAAATCATATGTTCATATTTTTTAAACAGAACCCGCTTGGTACTTGCACCTTTATCAAATAAAAGATTATTAGCGCCTTATTTGACTTTTTAAAGAAAAGAACTTTCCATTTTTGCCAAATTGTTCAAAATTGCAAGGAATCATAAGAATATAACACAATTTACCGCTTAATGCAGCAATTATAAATTGGTAAAGTTGGAAGTTTGGATAAAAATTTTCACGATGAAACTTTCCCGATTAATTATACTTCTTTGTTCTTGGTCTTATAAGACGTACTTTATTTCAGAGAAATAGAGCTACAGCCTCATGATAACTGTAAAAAGTGGAGATTCTTGCTGTGTGTGCGTGGATCGGGTTTGAGATATAAACATGATCTAAGGTGGTTCCACCTTCTGTTGTGAAAAAATTTACTATCTGAGTGAACCCGTTGTTTTCCATAAAAGTTTGTATCGGACCTTTCGTTTTGGTATCTTCGTTGAAATCTCCTAGGAAAATGCAAGTCTCGCCTTGTAATTTTACTGTGTCTACAAGAGATTTTAAAGATTGCAAAAACGTGGTTACGTTTAATGTAGGCGGTCGATACAAATTGACCAATACTATGTTTTTCCTCAAAAGCTTGACAACAATGCTTTCAATGTTTTTGATCGAATGATGAATAATTTGTTTTTTATCATCATTTTCTTTGAGATAGAAAGCAACTCCGCCTCCTTTTGAATTGTGCAACAGCCTTGTGTTCTCATCGTCATTGTTATATGCCTGTGTCCTTGTATGATGGTGAAACTTAAAGCCATTTAGATTAAGCTGTGTGATTTCCTGGTCAGGTTTTAACCATGTTTCTGTTAAACAAATCACGTCTGCCTTTGTAAATCGCATGTCGACCTTAAAGTGGTTAAAGTGTTTGTTCAGGCTTTGAATGTTATGAAATACAACTATTGTGCTATTGCTGTAGATATCAAAAGGTCCGTCAAGTGGTAGTTTTTGCATGTCTTCCATGGCTGATTTGACATCTGGGTCAGCATACAACTTGTTTGTTAACTTTGTTCTGTCGGTTGTTTCGATGAATAATCCTTTTTTTGATGTTACTCTTGTTAATGCCACATAAGCTTGACCAGGAGCAAATGTTCTGTCAAGGTTGACAACAACTTTTTCTACAGTCATACCTTGTACCTTGTGAGCTGTGCAGGCCCATGAGAGTTTTAATGGAAACTGTTGTCTAACTATTGAGATCGAACTTCTGATAACTATTTCTTCCTGGATTCTTTCAATCAAAACCAGATTTCCATTCTTTGTTCGTTTTCCAGTTTGTTTCCCTACATTTTCAGAGTCAAATACAACAGCTATAGCTTTGACATTTGTTTTGTCTGCATCTCCATGTTCAAAGTGCGAAATGTATCCCATAACTCCATTTACTAAGCCATCTTTGACATCGCAATTCCTGGTCAACATGACACGAGCATTAACTGCAAACAGTAATGAACTTGATAAACTCTCATTCTTCGTTTGGCATGGTTTGTCTCTGAGGCAGAGTTTTCCTGTGGTTTTATCTTTTCGATAATCTTTTGCATCAATCTGTTTTAAATCTTTGCATTTCTGTTTCAACATGTCCAAATTGTATGTGTTCACCTCATCATTTGTAGAGTATACATGAAGAACATCTGCGGGGCCTTCTCTGATGCATTCATTAACTGTGTTCATTGTTTCAGCTGCTAGAGGTTCTTCTAAAGTTCTTGTGCGCAGCAAATTCAAAGCTGTTGCAAATGGGACATCATCGCGTTGACGCATAATTTCAGTCATTTCTACTTCGTGGAACAATTCTCGCCAGAAATCGATGGGATATGATGCGTTATCTTTGTACAATCTCTCGTCTTTTCTTTGTTTTACAGGTGGAAGTTGAAAGAAATCACCAACAGCTATTACACTAACGCCTCCAAACGGGTCTTTGCATTTTTTAATTTGCACCAATCGTTCATGAATGTAGAATAAAAGCCTTTTGTACACCATCGATACCTCATCAATGACAAGAATCTGCAAGTCTGCAAGTTTCATTCTTATTTCACTCAAAGTTTGCTCCTTTAATGGTTCGTATGGCAGAGGCAAGAATTTTGTCAAAGAGAAAACGCTATGAATTGTATTGCCACCAATGTTGAAAGCAGCTGTGCCAGTAAACGCTGTCAGCAAAACTGACAAAGCTTCAGGTGAAGACAAACTTCTAGAGAAAAGACGTGATGCCTCGAAATTGATAGCTTTTACAATTTGGCTTTTTCCAGTACCTGCACCTCCAGTAAGAAATATATGAAATGGAGCTGGGTTTTCATTTACAATTTTCCTTATACACCAGTCTCGCACATAGTAGAACACTTTTTGTTGGATTTCATTTAGATTCTGTACTATGTTCAACATTTCTACATTTGAGACGCTGATTTGTTGTACGTGATATAAGACATCAGCTTTTTTCATGTCATTTTCAATGTCTGGAATATTTTCGACAAATTCATCGGAGTTTTGCCGCTGAGACTTTATCATAACACATTCATCTCTATCACGTTCTGTTTCGGGGCACAAATTTGCCCATGCATCTTCTGCTTCTCCTATATTTTCATACATTTCCTGAGCTTCATCTATAACATTTTCATTTTCAGCATATCGAGCATGATTTGATTCCACTATAACTTTGACCGGTTTTACACATCTTGTGTCTTGCAATTTTACAAACCCCTTATTATAAAATGCCTCGTACAAATCGAACGATTCTGGTTTCAATTGTGTTTCATTCCGGTACGGAAGGAAAAGCTGTAGTCGAGATTGATAAAATTTCTCTGGTGTTTTCTCTGCACTAAATCGAGGATACCTCACAACTGCTTGTTTTGTTCTTGTTCTCTTTTGAACAAATCCCTTGGAATTTTGAAGTTCGAAAACGTTTTCGTTGGTTCCCTTTGGAACTTGGGATTTAGCAAGTACGCGATATTCAGAACAGAACTCAGCTAGACACATGTTATTGAACGTAATGCTGTTTGGTCGGTTCTCATACCTTTCCACAATGTTTGTCATGAAAATTTCGTCATCGTCGTCTTCCCCTTCTAAATCATCTTCTGGTAACTGACGTTTCGGTTTCATTTGAGAAAGGGGCTTTGTCATGCGAGTAGGGTTTTCTCCAACGGGTATAAATATTACTTTTCTTGAAGCTTCTTTCATTCTCAAATTACAAACTCTGTACACAGCTTCTTGTGCGGTAACTTCCCTGTGTGTCATATATGCAGATCCTATTTTTTTCATTGTTTGTTTGGCATCAAGATTTCCTTCTTGGGCTTCAAATTTTGTTTGTTTCAATAACATCCCCATTTCCCTTTCAGATTTCGATATGTACGATACTATGTATACAATGCAACTAAAGGGATCTAAAACATATTGTATGTCCATATTTGCATTCCAACATTTAAGGAGACATGGATTGTATTGGTTTGTCCACATTTCATTTGGGTGCCTTTTGAGAACAACTGTCAACTTTTTAGACAAAACATTCAGTGCATTTTCGTACATTTCTTGCGTCAGAGAAAGATCATCGAAAACTTCATCTGTTGTTTTAAATTCATAGGATTCACTTTGAATCTTATTCCACACACTCAATAACATTTCTTTTGCTTGAGACTTGGTGAGATACTGATTAGAATTATGTTGGTGCAAATCTGGAGTTTCTGCAATCTCATCATTATCATCGTCGTCATCATGCATTTCTGTTATAAAAGTACGCTGTGATGGTGGCCTAGGGAAGTTAAATCTACATTCTGATCCATTTTTTCTGCACGACTTTGAGTGATTCTTACTGTGTTGTTGAACATCTAGTACTATTTTTCTCAGATCAGAATCCTCATTTTCAGATGGTATAGCACAGGTTACATATTTGTCGATAAAATCGGCTACTGTTTGTTTCCCATGAAGATCTATTTTCGGAGCATTGTCTACCCAAAACAAGCAATGCATGTGTGGCGATCCTCTTTGTTGAAATTCAACCCTTTGAAAGAAATCTGCTATTTTCCCAATAGGTTCCGCTTGTGAGTGAATAACGTCACGTTGAAAGACACGGAATCTATGCTCGAACATTCTAGCTACAGTGACAGGATTGCTTCGTAAAATTTCATTTTTCTCTGACCAGTCTAACGAATCAGGATTTCGTGTGTCGCATTGCTGTTTTAGCAAGGAACTGATTGCATCATTCCATCTATATTCAGCTGAAGAGAAGGAACAAAACCATGTTGGAATTCCAAGCTGTCTAAGCATTGCAAAGAGATCTTTCTGTATTGCTGACCAGTATGCAGGAGTACCTCTAATTGGCTGCATAAATCTAATTGCTTCATCATTCCTCAACAGTTTCGACAAAATTTCAGGATTGCGTAACATATCAGAATTGATCGACTTCCCTTTATAATCTTTTGTAATTGCCTTTCGAATAGAGATCTGAGTTTTTTCAATAACTTGATTTAGTTCTGACATGTACTGGCTGAAGAATATGTAATTTGAATCTTTTGCAAATCTGTTATCTGCATTCATCAGTCTATTATTGAAATATCGAGCTAGTGTTAGTCTTTTGTCTCTTTGCTCATCAAATGAAAAATTGCCTTTTGGAAAATGGCAGGGAAATGATTTTGCTTCGTTCCCTGGTTCTTGAAGCATCCGTACCGGGTTATTTCCTTCTGCTGGAGCGATATTGAAAACATCATCGAAGAAATGGTCTAAAACTTCTTGTCCAATATCTAAAGGTTGAAGGCAAGTGTCAACTGCAATCTGTGCCTGTTCAGTATCTTCAATAAATGATTGAGCATTTTCTTGTTGATTATTTTCATTTGATGTTTGAGTTTCATTTTGTTCGGCATCTTCATTTGATTCAAAACTCTCAATGTTTCTGTTGATAGAGATTCCGGTATACCACTTGTTGTTTTGTTTCAAGTAATCAAGAGCAGTGTTGACATGAGTTGTGTTTATGAATTGATATTCATAATAACTCTTGTAGCTCAGTTTTCTCTTTAATTTTACTCGAAGCAAAAGGTTCTCGTCACCTTTCAAAGGCAAAGAAGTTGTTTTCTTCAAATCAGATGGCACGCAAACAACAGGACCATGGATATTTTTCTGTCCACCCTTTGGAAGAGCCATAACTTTCATGAAAGGTATATGTAGGGAAATCAAATGTTGTTCCAAACTATTTAAGCGGGAAAGTTCCACAGGGACAGGATCAAGGTACATGTTATTTGCTGCTGCTTCGGGTGGAATTTCACCACTAATGATTTTTCGATGACACGTAAAACATATCCACAATGAAGATTTTGAACAATCTTTAGAACATGATGTTTCACATTGATGCAAAAACGTTTCTTTAATGCAAGTACTAGCAACTTCTGCAGATTTTTCACTTTTGGCATATACCTCTCTATTACACGTCTGTACTTGATTTTGAAACAATAACCGATGACAGCTGCAACATGCAAAATCTGGACCCCGAGCAGTATTTCTTTTGAATAGGTTAAGGACTTCCTCAACATCTTCAAGTTTGATCTTTTTATTTAACCTTCTTTGCTGGACATTTTCTTTTCTCATTCTCTTTACACTAGGAGAAGAATGATAGTAGTGTTTGCTGTTCTCTTGGACCTTTGATCTGAAACTTTCATCAGTTTTGTATTTTAAGGAGCTAGTACGGAGGAGATTTTCTCTGAACTTATCATCTTTGCTATATTTTTGAACACTAGCTTTTCTAACGTTTTCCTTATGAATTTCATCCACACGGTATTTATCAATACTTCTTTGTTTCACATTCTTTCTGTGCTTCTCATTCAATCTATACTTTTTTGAGCTCCTCGTTTTCATTTCTTGTCTATGAACATCATCTGTTTTGTACTTGCTTGTACTTTTTCTCTTACGGGCTGCTCTGTGTACAGTGTCTGTATTATACCTTATAATTCTCTTTTTCTTGATTTTCTCTGTGTGTTCAGTATCAGTTTTATACTTGACACTAGCTTTTTTCAACACCTTTTCTTTGTGAGCATTGTCTTTGTATTGCTCCCGACTTTTAACCCTACTTCTAAGTCTAGTCGTATTGCGAAAGTCAAGATCAGTTTGATATCTTCTGTTTTTTTGGTCTTTGACTAAAATTCTAAATTCGTCATCTTCCTTGTACCTAAGAAGAGCTTTCCTAAGTTTTTCCTTTCTAAAGTCATCATTTTCTCTGTACTTTTTTCTGAACATTTCCCTTTTGTATTGAAGCTTCTTTTCTTCTCTAGCAATACGTATTGTTTGCTTTGAATTTTCTGCAGTTCCTTTTTTCTGAAGGTTCTTTTCTGCGCTGTCTCTATCATTTACAAGTAATTCACCAACTTCCAGAACAACATCGTAATGGTTCTCATTCATGTGGTTTAAATATAACCCATCTCGGTTTGGTCTGATAGATGCAGAAATATTTTGTCCTGAGAATTTGAGCCATGTACCATTTGAAAATGTGTAAATATTGACATCCAACATATGAGCTAATCCTAAAATTTCTAACTCTGTTGCCCAATTTCCCTCCTTCTCCATTAAAGACACATGGCTTTTGACTGATGATTCGTTAGACCTCAGAAATGTTTGAAATTTATCCTCATGTTCCAAAATGTGATTACAAATAGCACTTCGAACAGCATAATGGTGACTTTCTGTACAAGTTAGACAATAGGAAACTGCTCTGAAAAAACAATTGCCATCTCCAGTAATATCCTTGGTCAAAGAGGGTCTACCTAGCTCTGGTGAATGCATTTCAATTGTATTTTCATCCTTTTGAAAATATGGTAAGGCTAACTCATTGCAACATTCATGTTTTAAAGCTTCGGACAATGGACAAAATTGAAATCTATGTCCTTCACAATGAAGAAACATTAAATCATCGTCATCCTGGTTATCTACTACACTGGCATCTGTAGAATTGTCAGACCAATTCTTTTCAGTTTGATTTCCAGCAATATGGTTGTTTGAGACTTGTTGCTCCAAAGGGTTTACCCTGCATTTTGCCGCTGTTATGTTACATTCCACAATATTTGAAAACCCCATTGAAGTAGCTAGATTCTGGATATGGTTCAATAAATCTTGAACATTTCTGAACAAAAGTCTTGTACTTTTCCCATTAATTGAGAATAAGCCTCGAGTTGATCTTGAATGGGAGTCAAAGGTGTAAAACAATCCATTTGATTTTCCTATTAAGAAGGTATTTCCCCCAAAGCACACAAAACACCCATTTGATTCCAGCAAAGCAATTTGTAACGCCTCATTTAAAGGGTATGCATTAAAGTCTTCATAGCATGGTTCTTCGCCAGAGAGACAAATAATACTTGCTAATGTTGAATCAGTTGTAAATTCAAATGAACTATTGTAACACTCAAAGAACTGAGGCAACTCATCTACAAGCAAGTATCTGCTATGCATCAAAGAACTTCTTTGTAAAAATGTGTAAAACTCATCACCAGTTGCTAGAATCTTGTTCATGTCTTGAGTAGTCCAGTGCATAGTACTTTTAACCTGTTCAAAAGCTAGCCCCGCTAAACAGTTAGCAACACACTGAGTACCTGCATTGTCACCAAACATAGGATGTGCCTGATGAAATGAACCTTGAAGAAAAGTTGTAAAATATGTGTTTTCCATTTCATTTTCATCTTCATTTTTATTTGTGTTTATATCATTACTTTGTTCTGAAAACATATGATTTACTGTGACCAAGTCAGTACTATTTTTACGATCAGAAGCCGGTTTGAAAACTGTCTTTATTTCCTCATCTTTTGATATACTGCTGAACCCTCTTAGCACGGAGGAGTCCAGCTGCGCCTGACCTGCTGGGCTAGGCTCAGAGCCTTCATCATGCCCAGGTACTCTCGCAGGAGTACAAACCCACGCTGGGGAGTCAGGGGACGGTGCCTTTGTCACGTTTTTGACAAACAGACGACTTCCCCGAGGAGATGGCAACCTCGGGGCAGGTGAATGCATTCTCACACAAGGCGAGGCCTGCATCCTGGCCAGGGGTTTTTCCTCTTTAGGTGGAAACCCCATCAAACCAAACCCTGGAAGACTACCAGGAGGGACCGTGACAGCCCCATCCGTTGACCTGCAAGGGACAACAGACTTTGCAGTGTCATGTGGTGTTGTAACATCAGAGGAACAAGCCATCTGTTCTCTTTTCAGTCTTTTCCTCATCTTGTCTTTCTGGCGTTTCCGCCTATCGTCAATTATTGCTCTCTTTGGCATCTAAAAAAAAATAACATAAAAAAAAAACACTTTAAATTATCCATTAAAAGGATATACCATGTAAATGAATGGCCTTTGAATAAAACATTATTTTCTTCTTACGTTTATGTGGAATAACTTTTCCTTTAAAAACTGTTTTAAAATGATCATCGTATCATAATATGTTCTTGGTCAGAATATTTGTTTTAATATATATAATGATATCACTTAAGCTTTACTCAATGATAAATATCAATTTCGGGTGTTCCAACTGTTTCTTATTGATGTATATGAAATCTATTTTAGATAGGTAAAAACAACTCATATCAAACACTAAAAGAAGCTCTTTTGATTCATTATTTATGATTATTGTGAAGGAAATGCTGGAAAACAGTCTCTCTCTCTCTCTCTCTTTCTCTCTCTCTCTCTCTCTCTCTAATTCTTTGGTACTAGCATTTTTGCAATACTTTCTAGGAGAGAAATCAATGGTACATTGAATTTGGGGCAGTCAATACAAATCCAATCTCTTATTTCTTTGATCTGCCGCTTAAAACCAATGTATTGTAAAATAGTGTATAAAATTTCAAAAGAACAGCGTTTGTTCCCAAATTGGACAATTTTGTCTTAAAATCATGTATTAAATAAGAAAATGAAAACAACAAATCTCCTTTGCAAACAGAACTTAACAAGAGTGTCATCCCTAAAAGTTCTTTCAAAGTCAAAGTTAAGAAGAGGTCCAGGGACCACATCAGTACTTGAGCAGCAATAGCCATAACTGATCAAATCAGCTTTATAGTATAACATTTTAAAAATTCAACAGTTACTTACAGAACATCTTACACAAAAAAGTTAAGGAATCTGCCAATTTTTAAACTTGGAATTTTCTGGTTATTTGCAAATCTTTACATATATAGTGTTCTCTTTACATGCCAAGTTTTACAAAGTTCTGTACAGTGAAAGGGTTTATACCAATAAAATACACAACAGATAGACTGAAAGATTCATTTTGACGTGATTCCTGCAGAAAATATGCACAAATTTTGCTCGGGACGCATCATTTCATTATATGTGCATCTCTAAGGACGTATCATATAACCAGTAGGAAAAACACACATTTTACCTGCTGACTAGAGGCACAATATGTTTTGAATTTTAAAAAAAGTACACTTCAAAAGCCAAAATTTCATTGGTCAACACTTAATGATTAACCAATGAGATTCAATGATATACAAAATCATGGCTGGGAAATTGATGTCGATCATGATTTCAATAAATAAAACAAATAAAATTCCTCCTGAACCTAGATAGATTAACCTAAAACCAGAGTTTATGATAAAGTAGATAAATGGCAGTTAATATGAATAACTTAACAGACAATAAGATTTGGAACTTATTTTATTTCTGAAGTTTTATTATGTTCTCCAGGGGTCCTTTACTATATATCAGGTAAACCAACATGACCCAAGGAAGAAGAATATATATGGTTAATGGGTGGGGATCTAACCGTTTTCAAGATATTCGGGCACATCCTGTTTGAGGGGGTCAGGACCATCCCCGGGGCCTATAACCTGCATACCATGTGATTCCCCTTAACACAAGGAACGAAAATATATATGGTTTAAGGGTGGGGATCTCGACCGTTTTCAAGATATTTGGGCACTTCCTGTTTGTGGGGGGTCAGAACCACCCTTGGGGCCCATGACCTACATACCATTTGATGCCCCTTAACACATGGAACAAAAATATATATGGTTTATGGGTGGAGATCTTGACCGTTTTCAAGATATTCGGGCACTTCCTGTTTGAGGGGGGTCAGGACCACCCCTGGGGCCCATCCCCTGCATACCAATTGATGCTGCTTAAAACATGGGAAAAAAATATATGGTTTAGTGGTGGGGTTCTTAACCGTTATCAAGATATTCAGGCACTTCCTGTTTGAGCGGGGTCAAGACTACCCCTGGGGCCCATGACCTGCATACCATTTGATGCTGCTTAAAACTTTTTAAAGATAAACGGGCACTACCTGTTTGAGGGGGGTCAAGACCATACCCAGGGCCCATGACCTACATACCATTAAACCCCTTGACAAAAGGAACAAGAATATATATGGTTTAGGGGTGGGGATCTTAACCATTTTCAAGTTATCTGTGCACTTCCTGTTTGAGGGGGTCAGGACCATCCCCGGGGCTCATGACCTACATACCATTTGATGCCCCTTATCATATGGAAAAAGTAATTAATGGTTTAGGGGTCAGGATTCTGAGAGTTTCTGAGATATATTGTCATTTCAAATACCTAGGGGATGGGGATGACCCCAGTGGTTAAATCTAATAAACCCTATATATTGCCTGTAACAGTTAATATATGATTCTGAAATCTTTGTCCTTTTTCAAGGTACATGTATAACCATTTACAATACAGTATACTATTTTTCCCCATTAGGTTCAATGTTAGATCCAACGACCTTCTGACCCCCTAGAGAAGTGTTTGGCCAACCCCAAATGAGAAAAATCAAACAAGCGTGCACATCTAGATATTCAGGCCTATCGTATCCTAGAGTTTTGTACAATTCTGTTCAGTCATATCTGGGAAATGCGATGGAAAAGTTCAGAGCGGGAAAGAAGAAAAAGAAGAAGAACCGTACAAAAATAATAAGTCTCCAAACTTTGTTTGGGAGACTTAATCAATGCCGGTATCCTATTTTAATCTTATATGCTTGTTATATTACCACTGTCTCTAACGTATTCTTTTAGAAGAAATGGAAAGAAGTCATAGATTTTGCATCACACAACAACATGAAAAAAATGTACAAGCATTTTTATGGATGCATGCATTCATCTAAATTTATATCTTAATTAAAGCAATATGAGCTGTATCTTTTAGAATTTTATTTTGCTGCTAAAACATGCTAGTATGAAAAGTCTGCCAGTAACTTAAACTTTTAGGATAAATAAGATTACTAAAAATCATTAATTTTTGTTAGGAGAAAGATTTCACTTATATAAGGAAAATATATCCGATCAATTTTGTACAGGACGACAATAATTCAATTTTGCTCTAATTAAGACTTCTTAATGGCTTTTCCCACAAAAACAGAGCTCACAGAAATTAATGAAAAACCATGATATTTATTGTCATTTAAGTAGAAAATAACATTTTCTTCTTTAAAAATTTCAACATGAAATTGCAGCTCATTTTGCTTTCAAAGAAACCATATGCAAACTTTTTGATGTACATTTTCCTCTTCCTGTATATATTAAAGAGACAGTACAGCTAAAAACACATGCATGAATAACTTCAGATTTAACTGCAGATTTACCCATTGTTTTGTTAGGAAATAAAAAATAAAGTTGATTGTAACAGTTGAAATAAATGAAAATCCCTTTCACATACCTAATTACGGTAATGTAATTATGAGCTTATGGAAATTTAATAGTCGTACAAACCGGAATAATCTTACATCGTTTATTTGTACCACGTGGATTTTGATTGACAGTAATTGACACGTGCTGAAAACTACAAGACATTCGCCAAACTCCGATCATCGTGGTATACGAGGTAAAAAGGACTCCCTAAATGGAACACATGATCACTTTCTCGATAATCTATTGATGGTTTTCCAATTTCGGTTCATTTTAAAATGCACAAACATAAGTGAGTCAAATAAACCCTCAAGGGGCCTCACTCACAAAAATAAATTTAGCTTGTAGTCAACTCCTATGATAAGCACACAAAATACATGCTTACAAAATAATAATTGTGGTTATTTTAAAAACTTTGAACAACTATTACCTTCGAGAAGTAGAAAAGACATTATGATATTTTTATCAACAAACATGTACAGGAGAATCTTCGCGAGCCCTGCATGTGTTTTGTTCACAGTAAATTCGCATGCGTAATAGTATAGAAGGCTGACCCCGTAACATGCGCGTTGTATTTATGTGATAGGTTATACGTAATTATTAATCATAATGAATTAATAATTAGATTTATTTAATGGAGAACTTTGTAATTTTCAGAAAGTTTATATTTTCATGAGTGGTACTAAATTACTGAACCCAATCGGAAAATTTTTTCAAGTCAGTTTTTTTATAAGATTATCCGTACTGTCTCTTTAAGTTTATGTCGCAATCATTTCCTGTGTATAGAGGAAATGGATAGTAAAAACATGCCCAAGGGGGGCGGGGGGGGGGGGGGTTACACACTAAAAAAACTAAATAATGGATGGTTTGAATGTCTAAAATGTACAAAATCCACCCATTTCTATCTTTTAAAAGAGGCTTCTTGATTGAAGTAAATTCAGATGTTTGATAATCATTACATTAATATGAGAGAGAGTTTTATCTTTAAAAAACATAGTATACAAATTATACTTCACAAACAAAGTGCATCGCAATAAATTAAACACAGAAACGCACACAGAGTAAAAATACTTTCTTTGACATGTAGTACTTTGTTTTCATTTACTTGAAATAACAACTTGTTTCTCTTATCATAGAAGAAGCATGTGGTGCAGCTTGTGAGCAGCCTGTTTGATTTAAACACAAAGTACATTTTCTTTTATGGTAAAAAGCATGCATCAAAGATTTCTGAGTCTCAGCCATGCTTGATAACTCTAAATTATCCATTTTTTTTCCATTCCTACCACAAATATGACTTTTATATAGATAAAATGATCTAGTCTTCTAATGCTAATAATTATCAAATACTCAACAAATTGCTTCGCTTAGTAGATCTATTCTACAAAGATCTACTACCTACTGGTAAAGAGGTTTAGCCACTGATACATCAGTACAATCTTTTTATTGATTTGATCTCAACTTGTATAACTATTTGAGGGCAAATGTGTAATAACTTTGTGAAATGCATGGATACTATCAGCAAAATCATTTATAAAATGTTTTGATTGAAATAAATGTACATAAATGTATATTTTTCATTGTAAAATATAAATAGGTCAATATAATACATGAGTTTCACTTACTTATTAGTACCGATAAACCAAGAATAACTATAGTTTTATTGGGCACTGCCAGTCAGTTTCCAGACATTTTTCTGTTATCATATGGATAATTGGTTTGAAACTAGCTGCATAGTTTTCAAATGAAAAACTACTTATTAAGTTCAAGTTTTGTTTGGTCTGGATGAAAGATAATGACAAAAGTTATTTTTTACAGTCCTTTTTTTCCAAATCAAATTCATACTTCACACAAGAACACAAAACAAAATTTGTGGTATAACATAAAAGGTTGTTTTAGCAAGATAACATCAAATATGAATAAATAATTCCATTAGAATTTAAATTGATTTCAATGATTTATACCCTATAGCCTGTATATGTACTTGTATGCAATACACACTTATGTCTAGCATTTACTTTAGGTAACTGTGTTAAATAATGATTTATCACATAATTTCTCAGGATGAAATTGCATATACAATATAATCAAATACCTGTATCTGCATTTTTGAATACCATTTATGCATAAAACAACAATCCTTTTATCAAAAATATAACAGCATATCAAACTCCCACATCCAACCCATCTTCAATGCAGCAGTCTTTAACTCTTGCAAACTTAAGACAGCTTACTACAACTGAACTAATTCCTCAAATCTTAATCAGCAGAAACTTACTGAAATGTAATGTTAGATAGAATGATGTATGAGAAGCATATTAGTCAACTTGACAAAAAAACATGCAAATTTAGATGAAAAATTCTATTTCAAAAATTTTAATACAGCACAAGGGATTTGAACTCATGATCTGTGCTTCAAAAGTGGTACGAACTGAATGGATGCCGCTCTGTAAATTGAGACCGAATACCAACCAAGTCTGACCCAGCCTGTATGAAACTTTAACCACTGAACTATGATGATACACAATACAAAAAAAGTAAACAAACAGTTTAACAGCATTGATATCGCAATATTGAGACGTAGTGTCTTAAAAAGTTTAAGTCTAGATGTAGTGAAGTACCTTAATTGTCCAACCCATAACCTTCTGCTTATATATTACATGTATATTGGTTTCTGGTGATGCTCATGAAACCCATGCTCATTTAACGATCGCTGAACATTTTTTTTTCCTGGCTGAGATTTAGGCTTCTAAAGCTACATGTAGGTTGCTTTACAGCAGATAACCTTAAAAATTAAAATATGTCAAAGTGTTTGCCATTGTTTATCGTTATAACATATTTCTATCAATCAACACACCTCGGTCGATTCGTATTTCATCTAATCATACTAATTCAACATACACAAGCATTCTGAGAGTATTGCATATAAGCAATACACTACCACTACCGGTTTGTATCATTCTATAAAAGCTTCGAAGCATACATCTATTACAAAACTATTATAAACAAGATGTTATTCTTTAATCAGAGATAAAAGAACAGAGGAAATTCAAAAATTAAATGAAAAATGGGTAAAATAAGACTCTATTTTATCTCCCGTAATTTCGCCAAGTCCATTAAGAATTCGCTGACCAGTAGAAATTTTTTAAAACATTGCACTGTTATGTAGAATTTCATTTCTTACAGTCTTCTGTACCCCGAATCAACAGACCAACCGGGACCCGAAAACGAAGCCGATTGTAATATTATAAAAAAACCTGTTGATTAAATTTACAACACAATGCTTGTCACTATTTTACAGAACTTACTTGTTTGTTATAGAAACAATAAAAGGAAAGGTACAAGTAATGCACGATATAATTGCTGACTACATACTTTCCTCGTTTATTAAAGATAATGAACCCGAACAATAAAAAAATTGGAATGTAAAAAATTAATGTTCTCGAAAATATGTCAACCAGATGCTAAAAAGGTGTAAACTTGATATGTAGTTTGACATTTTAAAGTGGTTCAGCAAATTTCATATTATTCCTCAAATGCATCAGGAAAAAAAGTGTGGAAAACTTAAGTGGGATTGACAGACTGATGGACAGACAGACGGACGGACTAACGGACGCAGAGGGAAGTCCCCTCAGGTGAAACCGGTAGCGGACAAATAAATGTACATTCGAAAATCGGTTCATGTTGTTTTTTTTTACATCAAGATCGATAACTCTTCTCAATAATCAGTTTCATACATTTACGCCCAAGATGACACACAATAATTCAAACTGTGATATCGAAAGCTACTAACAAAGCAATGACAAAATGATTGCCCAGTTAAAGGTATATTTATTGGATTTTTAAAACAACTATGAGTATCGCTGAAATCTCACAAACACGAGTAGACCTATACCAAACACGTGACCTGTTACAAAACAAACAAAAACTTACGATTCTTTACTTGTTTGCGCTGATAAAACAAAACGCAGGGAATACGTAATGCTGGAGTTTGTCAAACCATATATCTATGTTGTTATTCTTCTTTCAATTTCACATTCTTTAATCGATGTTCAATCAAATAAAGGGAATGCACAATCTAGTAACTTTCCGATGTGACGCAGCTTTCTCGACCTTCACCTTCAACGGTTGTTTACACAGTGAATCGTACGATAATTATTTCGAGTAAAACAAACATGTTTGTGTTTGATACGCAAATTACAGATTATCATAAATTAATTAGATTCGTTTTTTAATCAATAAAATTATATCTTCATACTTGAAATCTTTACAAACTTTTCATTCAATATGTCCAATGCAATATATGATTCAATATTATGTACGTGTTGTTCGATCATTCATTAACCAATCTCCGACGATTAGACTCGGCTTAATATTGCGATTTACGCTTTTACCAGCACAGTCTTCGTTAACTATAATGAGTTTTCATTAATTTTCACCAATAAATTTTTTTACAAAATCTGCATTCAGTGATGTACGGGGTGATTTATGTTCGATTATTTAACAACTAATTTAAATAATTTGCAACGATTAGGCTTTTGCGATTTGAATATGCTTTTACCAAATTTCAGAAACGACTATCAATCGCTTTTTGCTGTTAAATCGGGATCTATGTCTTCCACCTGCTTCGTTTTTCTTTTTATTCCAGCAGAGAAATTGTTCATTTTTCTCAAATTAGAAGCACATATTCAACATTCATGATCAGTCAAATTAAAGAAATCGTTTTAATTCACACTATAATTAACTATTTACAACCAGGGTTTGGTTTAATGACCAGTATCAATTGTTTACAGTAAGAGTTAGTTTCGTTGAGAATTGTACACTATTTTCTGAAAGCTTACCTGCGGAATAAAAAATTCCGGAAAAATCGATTTTTAAACCCCGATATCTCAGCAATGCGTCGTCCAATTTTAAAAAGAATTTCAGTTTCGTTTTAGGCTTTATAAACTCTATTATATGCAGTTAATGTTATTATTTGCACAAAAAAATGAAATTTTCGATAATTTAAAATCACTTCCGGTTTCAACCGGAAGTCACGAAATGCAATTTTTAGTTGAAATGCCATTAGCAAATCGGTATTTTTACATTCACAGAAAATTTCAAGTCTTTATGAATAACCATTTAAGAGAAAAGTTGTGGACAAAATCACTTTTTGAAAATTTTGAAAATGACGTAACTAGAAAACGGAAGTGATGTAACTTATGAAAGTTTAATACTTTTGAGGGACAACAATCGTCCATACTCCCAGAAAATTTCATGCAAATCGGTTGAAAAGTTTTTGAGATATAAAGCCAAAACGGAGTCAGAAGGAAAAACAAGAATAATAATAATAATAAACTAGAGCAAAGCTCGTTGCAAAGCAACGAGTGGGTCTTCCGTTAATGTCGGAAGTAAAGCTGGAAGTTCCTGTAAGAAGCAAAGCTCTTAAACCAATTACAATAGTAATTTAAATAAAAAAGTCGAATTATTCCTGGTACAACTTAACAAAATCCGAGTAATTTTAAGTACGACTTAACAAAAACCTTTCCGATTTCAAGAACGACTTAACCAAAAAAAATCCGAATGTGGTCAAGTTCGACTTATCAATTATTTTTGGTACGAGTTAATTTTACTTTGAACATTACGCTATTTTTTAAACCAAGGACGCGGAATCAAAATTTCCGAAAAAATCAAGTTTTTAACCCCAAGTTGTATAAGACTGTGGTATTGTCTTATTTTGATAAAAAAAATGAAAATTTACAAAAATTAGAACTACTTCCGGTTTTGAGCAAAATCGGTGAATAGAATTTTAAACCCCCCAGGACATCAAAGAATTGATACATCTATCATCAGTTAACATTTCAGAGCGATGTCTTTAAAGTTTTTATATGGCTAGAATTATCCTATCTCTGACTAGCTCAAAAGTAAAGCGATATGTTTTAGTTATTATATAGTAAAATCTTCTTTTCTATTCGTTAAAAATCATATGTTCATATTTTTTAAACAGAACCCGCTTGGTACTTGCACCTTTATCAAATAAAAGATTATTAGCGCCTTATTTGACTTTTTAAAGAAAAGAACTTTCCATTTTTGCCAAATTGTTCAAAATTGCAAGGAATCATAAGAATATAACACAATTTACGGCTTAATGCAGCAATTATAAATTGGTAAAGTTGGAAGTTTGGATAAAAATTTTCACGATGAAACTTTCCCGATTAATTATACTTCTTTGTTCTTGGTCTTATAAGACGTACTTTATTTCAGAGAAATAGAGCTACAGCCTCATGATAACTGTAAAAAGTGGAGATTCTTGCTGTGTGTGCGTGGATCGGGTTTGAGATATAAACATGATCTAAGGTGGTTCCACCTTCTGTTGTGAAAAAATTTACTATCTGAGTGAACCCGTTGTTTTCCATAAAAGTTTGTATCGGTCCTTTCGTTTTGGTATCTTCGTTGAAATCTCCTAGGAAAATGCAAGTCTCGCCTTGTAATTTTACTGTGTCTACAAGAGATTTTAAAGATTGCAAAAACGTGGTTACGTTTAATGTAGGCGGTCGATACAAATTGACCAATACTATGTTTTTCCTCAAAAGCTTGACAACAATGCTTTCAATGTTTTTGATCGAATGATGAATAATTTGTTTTTTATCATCATTTTCTTTGAGATAGAAAGCAACTCCGCCTCCTTTTGAATTGTGCAACAGCCTTGTGTTCTCATCGTCATTGTTATATGCCTGTGTCCTTGTAAGATGGTGAAACTTAAAGCCATTTAGATTAAGCTGTGTGATTTCCTGGTCAGGTTTTAACCATGTTTCTGTTAAACAAATCACGTCTGCCTTTGTAAATCGCATGTCGACCTTAAAGTGGTTAAAGTGTTTGTTCAGGCTTTGAATGTTATGAAATACAACTATTGTGCTATTGCTGTAGATATCAAAAGGTCCGTCAAGTGGTAGTTTTTGCTTGTCTTCCATGGCTGATTTGATATCTGGGTCAGCATACAACTTGTTTGTTAACTTTGTTCTGTCGGTTGTTTCGATGAATAATCCTTTTTTTGATGTTACTCTTGTTAAAGCCACATAAGCTTGACCAGGAGCAAATGTTCTGTCAAGGTTGACAACAACTTTTTCTACAGTCATACCTTGTACCTTGTGAGCTGTGCAGGCCCATGAGAGTTTTAATGGAAACTGTTGTCTAACTATTGAGATCGAACTTCTGATAACTATTTCTTCCTGGATTCTTTCAATCAAAACCAGATTTCCATTTTTTGTTCGTTTTCCAGTTTGTTTCCCTACATTTTCAGAGTCAAATACAACAGCTATAGTTTTGACATTTGTTTTGTCTGCATCTCCATGTTCAAAGTGCGAAATGTATCCCATAACTCCATTTACTAAGCCATCTTTGACATCGCAATTCCTGGTCAACATGACACGAGCATTAACTGCAAACAGTAATGAACTTGATAAACTCTCATTCTTCGTTTGGCATGGTTTGTCTCTGAGGCAGAGTTTTCCTGTGGTTTTATCTTTTCGATAATCTTTTGCATCAATCTGTTTTAAATCTTTGCATTTCTGTTTCAACATGTCCAAATTGTATGTGTTCACCTCATCATTTGTAGAGTATACATGAAGAACATCTGCGGGGCCTTCTCTGATGCATTCATTAACTGTGTTCATTGTTTCAGCTGCTAGGGGTTCTTCTAAAGTTCTTGTGCGCAGCAAATTCAAAGCTGTTGCAAATGGGACATCATCGCGTTGACGCATAATTTCAGTCATTTCTACTTCGTGGAACAATTCTCGCCAGAAATCGATGGGATATGATGCGTTATCTTTGTACAATCTCTCGTCTTTTCTTTGTTTTACAGGTGGAAGTTGAAAGAAATCACCAACAGCTATTACACTAACGCCTCCAAACGGGTCTTTGCATTTTTTAATTTGCACCAATCGTTCATGAATGTAGAATAAAAGCCTTTTGTACACCATCGATACCTCATCAATGACAAGAATCTGCAAGTCTGCAAGTTTCATTCTTATTTCACTCAAAGTTTGCTCCTTTAATGGTTCGTATGGCAGAGGCAAGAATTTTGTCAAAGAGAAAACGCTATGAATTGTATTGCCACCAATGTTGAAAGCAGCTGTGCCAGTAAACGCTGTCAGCAAAACTGACAAAGCTTCAGGTGAAGACAAACTTCTAGAGAAAAGACGCGATGCCTCGAAATTGATAGCTTTTACAATTTGGCTTTTTCCAGTACCTGCACCTCCAGTAAGAAATATATGAAATGGAGCTGGGTTTTCATTTACAATTTTCCTTATACACCAGTCTCGCACATAGTAGAACACTTTTTGTTGGATTTCATTTAGATTCTGTACTATGTTCAACATTTCTACATTTGAGACGCTGATTTGTTGTACGTGATATAAGACATCAGCTTTTTTCATGTCATTTTCTATGTCTGGAATATTTTCGACAAATTCATCGGAGTTTTGCCGCTGAGACTTTATCATAACACATTCATCTCTATCACGTTCTGTTTCGGGGCACAAATTTGCCCATGCATCTTCTGCTTCTCCTATATTTTCATACATTTCCTGAGCTTCATCTATAACATTTTCATTTTCAGCATATCGAGCATGATTTGATTCCACTATAACTTTGACCGGTTTTACACATCTTGTGTCTTGCAATTTTACAAACCCCTTATTATAAAATGCCTCGTACAAATCGAACGATTCTGGTTTCAATTGTGTTTCATTCCGGTACGGAAGGAAAAGCTGTAGTCGAGATTGATAAAATTTCTCTGGTGTTTTCTCTGCACTAAATCGAGGATACCTCACAACTGCTTGTTTTGTTCTTGTTCTCTTTTGAACAAATCCCTTGGAATTTTGAAGTTCGAAAACGTTTTCGTTGGTTCCCTTTGGAACTTGGGATTTAGCAAGTACGCGATATTCAGAACAGAACTCAGCTAGACACATGTTATTGAACGTAATGCTGTTTGGTCGGTTCTCATACCTTTCCACAATGTTTGTCATGACAATTTCGTCATCGTCGTCTTCCCCTTCTAAATCATCTTCTGGTAACTGACGTTTCGGTTTCATTTGAGAAAGGGGCTTTGTCATGCGAGTAGGGTTTTCTCCAACGGGTATAAATATTACTTTTCTTGAAGCTTCTTTCATTCTCAAATTACAAACTCTGTACACAGCTTCTTGTGCGGTAACTTCCCTGTGTGTCATATATGCAGATCCTATTTTTTTCATTGTTTGTTTGGCATCAAGATTTCCTTCTTGGGCTTCAAATTTTGTTTGTTTCAATAACATCCCCATTTCCCTTTCAGATTTCGATATGTACGATACTATGTATACAATGCAACTAAAGGGATCTAAAACATATTGTATGTCCATATTTGCATTCCAACATTTAAGGAGACATGGATTGTATTGGTTTGTCCACATTTCATTTGGGTGCCTTTTGAGAACAACTGTCAACTTTTTAGACAAAACATTCAGTGCATTTTCGTACATTTCTTGCGTCAGAGAAAGATCATCGAAAACTTCATCTGTTGTTTTAAATTCATAGGATTCACTTTGAATCTTATTCCACACACTCAATAACATTTCTTTTGCTTGAGACTTGGTGAGATACTGATTAGAATTATGTTGGTGCAAATCTGGAGTTTCTGCAATCTCATCATTATCATCGTCGTCATCATGCATTTCTGTTATAAAAGTACGCTGTGATGGTGGCCTAGGGAAGTTAAATCTACATTCTGATCCATTTTTTCTGCACGACTTTGAGTGATTCTTACTGTGTTGTTGAACATCTAGTACTATTTTTCTCAGATCAGAATCCTCATTTTCAGATGGTATAGCACAGGTTACATATTTGTCGATAAAATCGGCTACTGTTTGTTTCCCATGAAGATCTATTTTCGGAGCATTGTCTACCCAAAACAAGCAATGCATGTGTGGCGATCCTCTTTGTTGAAATTCAACCCTTTGAAAGAAATCTGCTATTTTCCCAATAGGTTCCGCTTGTGAGTGAATAACGTCACGTTGAAAGACACGGAATCTATGCTCGAACATTCTAGCTACAGTGACAGGATTACTTCGTAAAATTTCATTTTTCTCTGACCAGTCTAACGAATCAGGATTTCGTGTGTCGCATTGCTGTTTTAGCAAGGAACTGATTGCATCATTCCATCTATATTCAGCTGAAGAGAAGGAACAAAACCATGTTGGAATTCCAAGCTGTCTAAGCATTGCAAAGAGATCTTTCTGTATTGCTGACCAGTATGCAGGAGTACCTCTAATTGGCTGCATAAATCTAATTGCTTCATCATTCCTCAACAGTTTCGACAAAATTTCAGGATTGCGTAACATATCAGAATTGATCGACTTCCCTTTATAATCTTTTGTAATTGCCTTTCGAATAGAGATCTGAGTTTTTTCAATAACTTGATTTAGTTCTGACATGTACTGGCTGAAGAATATGTAATTTGAATCTTTTGCAAATCTGTTATCTGCATTCATCAGTCTATTATTGAAATATCGAGCTAGTGTCAGTCTTTTGTCTCTTTGCTCATCAAATGAAAAATTGCCTTTTGGAAAATGGCAGGGAAATGATTTTGCTTCGTTCCCTGGTTCTTGAAGCATCCGTACCGGGTTATTTCCTTCTGCTGGAGCGATATTGAAAACATCATCGAAGAAATGGTCTAAAACTTCTTGTCCAATATCTAAAGGTTGAAGGCAAGTGTCAACTGCAATCTGTGCCTGTTCAGTATCTTCGATAAATGATGGAGCATTTTCTTGTTGATTATTTTCATTTGATGTTTGAGTTTCATTTTGTTCGGCATCTTCATTTGATTCAAAACTCTCAATGTTTCTGTTGATAGAGATTCCGGTATACCACTTGTTGTTTTGTTTCAAGTAATCAAGAGCAGTGTTGACATGAGTTGTGTTTATGAATTGATATTCATAATAACTCTTGTAGCTCAGTTTTCTCTTTAATTTTACTCGAAGCAAAAGGTTCTCGTCACCTTTCAAAGGCAAAGAAGTTGTTTTCTTCAAATCAGATGGCACGCAAACAACAGGACCATGGATATTTTTCTGTCCACCCTTTGGAAGAGCCATAACTTTCATGAAAGGTATATGTAGGGAAATCAAATGTTGTTCCAAACTATTTAAGCGGGAAAGTTCCACAGGGACAGGATCAAGGTACATGTTATTTGCTGCTGCTTCGGGTGGAATTTCACCACTAATGATTTTTCGATGACACGTAAAACATATCCACAATGAAGATTTTGAACAATCTTTAGAACATGATGTTTCACATTGATGCAAAAACGTTTCTTTAATGCAAGTACTAGCAACTTCTGAAGATTTTTCACTTTTGGCATATACCTCTCTATTACACGTCTGTACTTGATTTTGAAACAATAACCGATGACAGCTGCAACATGCAAAATCTGGACCCCGAGCAGTATTTCTTTTGAATAGGTTAAGGACTTCCTCAACATCTTCAAGTTTGATCTTTTTATTTAACCTTCTTTGCTGGACATTTTCTTTTCTCATTCTCTTTACACTAGGAGAAGAATGATAGTAGTGTTTGCTGTTCTCTTGGACCTTTGATCTGAAACTTTCATCAGTTTTGTATTTTAAAGAGCTAGTACGGAGGAGATTTTCTCTGAACTTATCATCTTTGCTATATTTTTGAACACTAGCTTTTCTAACGTTTTCCTTATGAATTTCATCCACACGGTATTTATCAATACTTCTTTGTTTCACATTCTTTCTGTGCTTCTCATTCAATCTATACTTTTTTGAGCTCCTCGTTTTCATTTCTTGTCTATGAACATCATCTGTTTTGTACTTGCTTGTACTTTTTCTCTTACGGGCTGCTCTGTGTACAGTGTCTGTATTATACCTTATAATTCTCTTTTTCTTGATTTTCTCTGTGTGTTCAGTATCAGTTTTATACTTGACACTAGCTTTTTTCAACACCTTTTCTTTGTGAGCATTGTCTTTGTATTGCTCCCGACTTTTAACCCTACTTCTAAGTCTAGTCGTATTGCGAAAGTCAAGATCAGTTTGATATCTTCTGTTTTTTTGGTCTTTGACTAAAATTCTAAATTCGTCATCTTCCTTGTACCTAAGAAGAGCTTTCCTAAGTTTTTCCTTTCTAAAGTCATCATTTTCTCTGTACTTTTTTCTGAACATTTCCCTTTTGTATTGAAGCTTCTTTTCTTCTCTAGCAATACGTATTGTTTGCTTTGAATTTTCTGCAGTTCCTTTTTTCTGAAGGTTCTTTTCTGTGCTGTCTCTATCGTTTACAAGTAATTCACCAACTTCCAGAACAACATCGTAATGGTTCTCATTCATGTGGTTTAAATATAACCCATCTCGGTTTGGTCTGATAGATGCAGAAATATTTTGTCCTGAGAATTTGAGCCATGTACCATTTGAAAATGTGTAAATATTGACATCCAACATATGAGCTAATCCTAAAATTTCTAACTCTGTTGCCCAATTTCCCTCCTTCTCCATTAAAGACACATGGCTTTTGACTGATGATTCGTTAGACCTCAGAAATGTTTGAAATTTATCCTCATGTTCCAAAATGTGATTACAAATAGCACTTCGAACAGCATAATGGTGACTTTCTGTACAAGTTAGACAATAGGAAACTGCTCTGAAAAAACAATTGCCATCTCCAGTAATATCCTTGGTCAAAGAGGGTCTACCTAACTCTGGTGAATGCATTTCAATTGTATTTTCATCCTTTTGAAAATATGGTAAGGCTAACTCATTGCAACATTCATGTTTTAAAGCTTCGGACAATGGACAAAATTGAAATCTATGTCCTTCACAATGAAGAAACATTAAATCATCGTCATCCTGGTTATCTACTACACTGGCATCTGTAGAATTGTCAGACCAATTCTTTTCAGTTTGATTTCCAGCAATATGGTTGTTTGAGACTTGTTGCTCCAAAGGGTTTACCCTGCATTTTGCCGCTGTTATGTTACATTCCACAATATTTGAAAACCCCATTGAAGTAGCTAGATTCTGGATATGGTTCAATAAATCTTGAACATTTTTGAACAAAAGTCTTGTACTTTTCCCATTAATTGAGAATAAACCTCGAGTTGATCTTGAATGGGAGTCAAAGGTGTAAAACAATCCATTTGATTTTCCTATTAAGAAGGTATTTCCCCCAAAGCACACAAAACACCCATTTGATTCCAGCAAAGCAATTTGTAACGCCTCATTTAAAGGGTATGCATTAAAGTCTTCATAACATGGTTCTTCGCCAGAGAGACAAATAATACTTGCTAATGTTGAATCTGTTGTAAATTCAAATGAACTATTGTAACACTCAAAGAACTGAGGCAACTCATCTACAAGCAAGTATCTGCTATGCATCAAAGAACTTCTTTGTAAAAATGTGTAAAACTCATCACCAGTTGCTAGAATCTTGTTCATGTCTTGAGTAGTCCAGTGCATAGTACTTTTAACCTGTTCAAAAGCTAGCCCCGCTAAACAGTTAGCAACACACTGAGTACCTGCATTGTCACCAAACATAGGATGTGCCTGATGAAATGAACCTTGAAGAAAAGTTGTAAAATATGTGTTTTCCATTTCATTTTCATCTTCATTTTTATTTGTGTTTCTATCATTACTTTGTTCTGAAAACATATGATTTACTGTGACCAAGTCAGTACTATTTTTACGATCAGAAGCCGGTCTGAAAACTGTCTTTATTTCCTCATCTTTTGATATACTGCTGAACCCTCTTAGCACGGAGGAGTCCAGCTGCGCCTGACCTGCTGGGCTAGGCTCAGAGCCTTCATCATGCCCAGGTACTCTCGCAGGAGTACAAACCCACGCTGGGGAGTCAGGGGACGGTGCCTTTGTCACGTTTTTGACAAACAGACGACTTCCCCGAGGAGATGGCAACCTCGGGGCAGGTGAATGCATTCTCACACAAGGCGAGGCCTGCATCCTGGCCAGGGGTTTTTCCTCTTTAGGTGGAAACCCCATCAAACCAAACCCTGGAAGACTACCAGGAGGGACCGTGACATTCCCATCCGTTGACCTGCAAGGGACAACAGACTTTGCAGTGTCATGTGGTGTTGTAACATCAGAGGAACAAGCCATCTGTTCTCTTTTCAGTCTTTTCCTCATCTTGTCTTTCTGGCGTTTCCGCCTATCGTCAATTATTGCTCTCTTTGGCATCTAAAAAAAAAATAACATAAAAAAAAACACTTTAAATTATCCATTAAAAGGATCTACCATGTAAATGAATGGCCTTTGAATAAAACATTATTTTCTTCTTACGTTTATGTGGAATAACTTTTCCTTTAAAAACTGTTTTAAAATGATCATCGTATCATAATATGTTCTTGGTCAGAATAGTTGTTTTAATATATATAATGATATCACTTAAGCTTTACTCAATGATAAATATCAATTTTGGGTGTTCCAACTGTTTCTTATTGATGTATATGAAATCTATTTTAGATAGGTAAAAACAACTCATATCAAACACTAAAAGAAGCTCTTTTGATTCATTATTTATGATTATTGTGAAGGAAATGCCGGAAAACACTCTCTCTCTCTCTTTCTCTCTCTCTCTCTCTCTCTCTCTCTCTCTCTCTCTCTCTCTCTCTCTAATTCTTTGGTACTAGCATTTTTGCAATACTTTCTAGGAGAGAAATCAATGGTACATTGAATTTGGGGCAGTCAATACAAATCCAATCTCTTATTTCTTTGATCTGCCGCTTAAAACCAATGTATTGTAAAATAGTGTATAAAATTTCAAAAGAACAGCGTTTGTTCCCAAATTGGACTATTTTGTCTTAAAATCATGTATCAAATAAGAAAATGAAAACAACAAATCTCCTTTGCAAAGTTCATTTGCAAACAGAACTTAACAAGAGTGTCATCCCTAAAAGTTCTTTCAAAGTCAAAGTTAAGAAGAGGTCCAGGGACCACATCAGTACTTGAGCAGCAATAGCCATAACTGATCAAATCAGCTTTATAGTATAACATTTTAAAAATTCAACAGTTACTTACAGAACATCTTACACAAAAAAGTTAAGGAATCTGCCAATTTTTAAACTTGGAATTTTCTGGTTATTTGCAAATCTTTACATATATAGTGTTCTCTTTACATGCCAAGTTTTACAAAGTTCTGTACAGTGAAAAGGTTTATACCAATAAAATACACAACAGATAGACTGAAAGATTCATTTTGACGGTAGGAAAAACACACATTTTACCTGCTGACTAGAGGCACAATATGTTTTGAATTTTAAAAAAAGTACACTTCAAAAGCCAAAATTTCATTGGTCAACACTTAATGATTAACCAATGAGATTCAATGATATACAAAATCATGGCTGGGAAATTGATGTCGATCATGATTTCAATAAATAAAACAAATAAAATTCCTCCTGAACCTAGATAGATTAACCTAAAACCAGAGTTTATGATAAAGTAGATAAATGGCAGTTAATATGAATAACTTAACAGACAATAAGATTTGGAACTTATTTTATTTCTGAAGTTTTATTATGTTCTCCAGGGGTCCTTTACTATATATCAGGTAAACCAACATGACCCAAGGAAGAAGAATATATATGGTTAATGGGTGGGGATCTTAACCGTTTTCAAGATATTCGGGCACATCCTGTTTGAGGGGGTCAGGACCATCCCCGGGGCCTATAACCTGCATACCATGTGATTCCCCTTAACACAAGGAACGAAAATATATATGGTTTAAGGGTGGGGATCTCGACCGTTTTCAAGATATTTGGGCACTTCCTGTTTGTGGGGGGTCAGGACCACCCTTGGGGCCCATGACCTACATACCATTTGATGCCCCTTAACACATGGAACAAAAATATATATGGTTTATGGGTGGAGATCTTGACCGTTTTCAAGATATTCGGGCACTTCCTGTTTGAGGGGGGTCAGGACCACCCCTGGGGCCCATCCCCTGCATACCAATTGATGCTGCTTAAAACATGGGAAAAAAATATATGGTTTAGTGGTGGGGTTCTTAACCGTTATCAAGATATTCAGGCACTTCCTGTTTGAGCGGGGTCAAGACTACCCCTGGGGCCCATGACCTGCATACCATTTGATGCTGCTTAAAATTTTTTTAAGATAAACGGGCACTTCCTGTTTGAGGGGGGTCAAGACCATACCCAGGGCCCATGACCTACATACCATTAAACCCCTTGACAAAAGGAACAAGAATATATATGGTTTAGGGGTGGGGATCTTAACCATTTTCAAGTTATCTGTGCACTTCCTGTTTGAAGGGGGTCAGGACCATCCCCGGGGCTCATGACCTACATACCATTTGATGCCCCTTAACATATGGAAAAAGTAATTAATGGTTTAGGGGTCAGGATTCTGAGAGTTTCTGAGATATAGGGTCATTTCAAATACGTAGGGGATGGGGATGACCCCAGTGGTTAGATCTAATAAACCCTATATATTGCCTGTAACAGTTAATATATGATTCTGAAATCTTTGTCCTTTTTCAAGGTACATGTATAACCATTTACAATACAGTATACTATTTTTCCCCATTAGGTTCAATGTTAGATCCCACGACCTTCTGACCCCCTAGAGAAGTGTTTGGCCAACCCCAAATGAGAAAAATCAAACAAGCGTGCACATCTAGATATTCAGGCCTATCGTATCCTAGAGTTTTGTACAATTCTGTTCAGTCATATCTGGGAAACGCGATGGAAAAGTTCAGAGCGGGAGAGAAGAAAAAGAAGAAGAACCGTACAAAAATAATAAGTCTCCAAACTTTGTTTGGGAGACTTAATCAATGCCGGTATCCTATTTTAATCTTATATGCTTGTTATATTACCACTGTCTCTAACGTATTCTTTTAGAAGAAATGGAAAGAAGTCATAGATTTTGCATCACACAACAACATGAAAATCAAAGGCCTGAAGGGCCACAATGGCGTCGAGTTAAAGTTAATTTGAAGAATAAAAATCTAAATAATTTTTTTTAAAAGTCAAAATAATCTCCACTATTACAAAAATGCATATATTTTTTTATTTTTGTTATTTATGGTTCTCCTTCATTGATCAAATGCACACTTATAGGTACTGTAGATTTAAAAAAAATCCTGAAAACAAAGTATGATTTTGTAACTCTTAGTATTATGTGTGTACTTAACATGAGACCAACTTTTCTTGTTGTTTACTGCAGATTAATTTTATAAAAATTGAGTTGGGCGGTCAATTTAACAAAAATAAAATTTAATATAGATTTAACGCAGTCAACTAAAATAATAGAAATATTAAAATTAAGTGTGATTTTTTTTATATTTTCAAAAATCAATCTGATTTGGTTATTGACCATTCATTTAGAAATTGGTATCAATTATACTTACTTTTTAAAAACAAATATAAAGACAAATACATTAGTCAACTTTCAAAAATAAAAAAAATTATGTTTTTATCACATAACTAATTAAATTACAATTCATTACAAATTGACTCACCCAATTCTTAAAAATTGTTGAATGTTAATTAAAAATATAATTTTAGAAATATCTTAAATTTTTTTTTAGAGTTTTTTCTCTCTATTCATATAGAATTAAATATTTAAATTATGATTGTGTTTAATTCTATATATTGTAATTTGTAAACTGCTGATAAACACACTGTCTCTTATTATCAATTTGATTTAAAATTCATATGGGTCCAAATGACACGGGCCGAAAAGATCAGGGGTAGATAAAAGAAAGCACCCATTCACGTTGTTTACAAAGTGAAAGTAGTTCACTGTAGATATACTTATCGCTCAATGTAGGAAGTTTTGTTTCTAAAAGATAAAACTTTTGTGCATTGTCAATATTAGATATGGATACAAAATAATCTGTTTTAGCAGGCTGGTATATTTCATAACCAAATTGAGTATCTAGGCCTAACTATCGCATGTGTCTCCGTGCAAGTGTATTCGTCCGCTGAACTGCTGAAACCCGGACATATTGTTTACAATAAAATATGAACATTTTCAAAGACATCAGCCATTTCGTATCTTCCAACTCGTTTTGTTGACGTACAGTTCTGCTCGAAGTTGAAGTATGTCATCTGTTTTTTTTTTCAAACACGTAAGAAAACTTTGCACTCATTTGAGTTGTTTGGCTCCTAAAAAATTTGCAAACTTCCGGACGTACGATCCCTAGATGGCTTTCGAGCTTCGCTCGACGCCATAAAAATGTACAAGCATTTTTATGGATGCATGCATTCATCTAAATTTATATTTTTATTAAAGCAATATGAGCTGTATCTTTTAGAATTTTATTTTGCTGCTAAAACATGCTAGTATGAAAAGTCTGCCAGTAACTTAAACTTTTAGGATAAATAAGATTAGTAAAAATCATTAATTTTTGTTAGGAGAAAGATTTCACTTATATAAGGAAAATATATCCGATCAATTTTGTACAGGACGACAATAATTCAATTTTGCTCTAATTAAGACTTCTTAATGGCTTTTCCCACAAAAACAGAGCTCACAGAAATTAATGAAAAACCATGATATTTATTGTCATTAAAGTAGAAAATAACATTTTCTTCTTTAAAAATTTCAACATGAAATTGCAGCTCATTTTGCTTTAAAAGAAACCATATGCAAACTTTTTGATGTACATTTTCCTCTTCCTGTATATATTAAAGAGACAGTACAGCTAAAAACACATGCATGAATAACTTCAGATTTAACTGCAGATTTACCCATTGTTTTGTTAGGAAATAAAAAATAAAGTTGATTGTAACAGTTGAAATAAATGAAAATCCCTTTCACATACCTAATTACGGTAATGTAATTATGAGCTTATGGAAATTTAATAGTCGTACAAACCGGAATAATCTTATATCGTTTATTTGTACCACGTGGATTTTGATTGACAGTAATTGACACGTGCTGAAAACTACAAGACATTCGCCAAACTCCGATCATCGTGGTATACGAGGTAAAAAGGACTCCCTAAATGGAACACATGATCACTTTCTCGATAATCTATTAATGGTTTTCCAATTTCGGTTCATTTTAAAATGCACAAACATAAGTGAGTCAAATAAACCCTCAAGGGGCCTCACTTACAAAAATAAATTTAGCTTGTAGTCAACTCCTATGATAAGCACACAAAATACATGCTTACAAAATAATAATTGTGGTTATTTTAAAAACTTTGAACAACTATTACCTTCGAGAAGTAGAAAAGACATTATGATATTTTTATCAACAAACATGAACAGGAGAATCTTCGCGAGCCCTGCATGTGTTTTGTTCACAGTAAATCCGCATGCGTAATAGTATAGAAGGCTGACCCCGTAACATGCGCGTTGTATTTATGTGATAGGTTATACGCAATTATTAATCATAATGAATTAATAATTAGATTTATTTAATGGAGAACTTTGTAATTTTCAGAAAGTTTATATTTTCATGAGTGGTACTAAATTACTGAACCCAATCGGAAAATTTTTTCAAGTCAGTTTTTTTATAAGATTATCCGTACTGTCTCTTTAAGTTTATGTCGCAATCATTTCCTGTGTATAGAGGAAATGGATAGGAAAAACATGCCCAAGGGGGGGGGGGTTACACACTAAAAAAACTAAATAATGGATGGTTTGAATGTCTAAAATGTACAAAATCTACCCATTTCTATCTTTTAAAAGAGGCTTCTTGATTGAAGTAAATTCAGATGTTTGATAATCATTACATTAATATGAGAGAGAGTTTTATCTTTAAAAAACATAGTATACAAATTATACTTCACAAACAAAGTGCATCGCAATAAATTAAACACAGAAACACACACAGAGTAAAAATACTTTCTTTGACATGTAGTACTTTGTTTTCATTTACTTGAAATAACAACTTGTTTCTCTTATCATCGAAGAAGCATGTGGTGCAGCTTGTGAGCAGCCTGTTTGATTTAAACACAAAGTACATTTTCTTTTATGGTAAAAAGCATGCATCAAAGATTTCTGATTCTCAGCCACGCTTGATAACTCTAAATTATCCATTTTTTTTCCATTCCTACCACAAATATGACTTTTATATAGATAAAATGATCTAGTCTTCTAATGCTAATAATTATCAAATACTCAACAAATTGCTTCGCTTAGTAGATCTATTCTACAAAGATCTACTACCTACTGCTAAAGAGGTTTAGCCACTGATACATCAGTACAATCTTTTTATAGATTTGATCTCAACTTGTATAACTATTTGAGGGCAAATGTGTAATAACTTTGTGAAATGCATGGATACTATCAGCAAAATCATTTATAAAATGTTTTGATTGAAATAAATGTACATAAATGTATATTTTTCATTGTAAAATATAAATAGGTCAATATAATACATGAGTTTCACTTACTTATTAGTACCGATAAACCAAGAATAACTATAGTTTTATTGGGCACTGCCAGTCAGTTTCCAGACATTTTTCTGTTATCATATGGATAATTGGTTTGAAACTAGCTGCATAGTTTTCAAATGAAAAACTACTTATTAAGTTCAAGTTTTGTTTGGTCTGGATGAAAGATGATGACAAAAGTTATTTTTTACAGCCCTTTTTTTCCAAATCAAATTCATACTTCAAACAAGAACACAAAACAAAATTTGTGGTATAACATAAAAGGTTGTTTTAGCAAGATAACATCAAATATGAATAAATAATTCCATTAGAATTTAAATTGATTTCAATGATTTATACCCTATAGCCTGTATATGTACTTGTATGCAATACACACTTATGTCTAGCATTTACTTTAGGTAACTGTGTTAAATAATGATTTATCACATAATTTCTCAGGATGAAATTGCATATACAATATAATCAAATACCTGTATCTGCATTTTTTAATACCATTTATGCATAAAACAACAATCCTTTTATCAAAAATATAACAGCATATCAAACTCCCACATCCAACCCATCTTCAATGCAGCAGACTTTAACTCTCGCAAACTTAAGACAGCTTACTACAACTGAACTAATTCCTCAAATCTTAATCAGCAGAAACTTACTGAAATGTAATGTTAGATAGAATGATGTATGAGAAGCATATTAGTCAACTTGACAAAAAAACATGCAAATTTAGATGAAAAATTCTATTTCAAAAATTTTAATACAGCACAAGGGATTTGGACTCATGATCTGTGCTTCAAAAGTGGTACGAACTGAAAGGATGCCGCTCTGTAAATTGAGACCGAATACCAACCAAGTCTGACCCAGCCTGTATGAAACTTTAACCACTGAACTATGATGATACACAATACAAAAAAAGTAAACAAACAGTTTAACAGCATTGATATCGCAATCTTGAGACGTAGTGTCTTAAAAAGTTTAAGTCTAGATGTAGTGAAGTACCTTAATTGTCCAACCCATAACCTTCTGCTTATATATTACATGTATATTGGTTTCTGGTGATGCTCATGAAACCCATGCTCATTTAATGATCGCTGAACATTTTTTTTTCCTGGCCGAGATTTAGGCTTCTAAAGCTACATGTAGGTTGCTTTACAGCAGATAACCTTAAAAATTAAAATATGTCAAAGTGTTTGCCATTGTTTATCGTTATAACATATTTCTATCAATCAACACACCTCGGCCGATTCGTATTTTATCTAATCATACTAATTCAACATACACAAGCATTCTGAGAGTATTGCATATAAGCAATACACTACCACTACCGGTTTGTATCATTCTATAAAAGCTTCGAAGCATACATATATTACAAAACTATTATAAACAAGATGTTATTCTTTAATCAGAGATAAAAGAACAGAGGAAATTCAAAAATTAAATGAAAAATGGGTAAAATAAGACTCTATTTTATCTCCCGTAATTTCGCCAAGTCCATTAAGAATTCGCTGACCAGTAGAAATTTTTTAAAACATTGCACTGTTATGTAGAATTTCATTTCTTACAGTCTTCTGTACCCCGAATCAACAGACCAACCGGGACCCGAAAACGAAGCCGATTGTAATATTATAAAAAAACCTGTTGATTAAATTTACAACACAATGCTTGTCACTATTTTACAGAACTTACTTATTTGTTATAGAAACAATAAAAGGAAAGGTACAAGTAATGCACGATATAATTGCTGACTACATACTTTCCTCGTTTATTAAAGATAATGAACCCGAACAATAAAAAAATTGGAATGTAAAAAATTAATGTTCTCGAAAATATGTCAACCAGATGCTAAAAAGGTGTAAACTTGATATGTAGTTTGACATTTTAAAGTGGTTCAGCAAATTTCATATTATTCCTCAAATGCATCAGGAAAAAAAGTGTGGAAAACTTAAGTGGGATTGACAGACTGATGGACAGACAGACGGACGGACTAACGGACGCAGAGGAAAGTCCCCTCAGGTGAAACCGGTAGCGGACAAATAAATGTACATTCGAAAATCGGTTCATGTTGTTTTCTTTTACATCAAGATCGATAACTCTTCTCAATAATCAGTTTCATACATTTACGCCCAAGATGACACGCAATAATTCAAACTGTGATATCGAAAGCTACTAACAAAGCAATGACAAAATGATTGCCCAGTTAAAGGTATATTTATTGGATTTTTAAAACAACTATCGCTGAAATCTCACAAACACGAGTAGACCTATACCAAACACGTGACCTGTTACAAAACAAACAAAAACTTACGATTCTTTACTTGTTTGCGCTGATAAAACAAAACGCAGGGAATACGTAATGCTGGAGTTTGTCAAACCATATATCTATGTTGTTATTCTTCTTTCAATTTCACATTCTTTAATCGATGCTCAATCAAATAAATGGAATGCACAATCTAGTAACTTTCCGATGTGACGCAGCTTTCTCGACCTTCACCTTCAACGGTTGTTTACACAGTGAATCGTACGATAACTATTTCGAGTAAAACAAACATGTTTGTGTTTGATACGCAAATTACAGATTATCATAAATTAATTAGATTCGTTTTTTAATCAATAAAATTATATCTTCATACTTGAAATCTTTACAAACTTTTCATTCAATATGTCCAATGCAATATATGATCCAATATTATGTACGTGTTGTTCGATCATTCATTAACCAGACTCGGCTTAATATTGCGATTTACGCTTTTACCAGCACAGTCTTCGTTAACTATAATGAGTTTTCATTAATTTTCACCAATAAAATTTTTTACAAAATCTGCATTCAATGATGTACGGGGTGATTTATGTTCGATTATTCGATTATTTAACAACTAATTTAAATAATTTGCAACGATTAGGCTTTAGCGATTTGAATATGCTTTTACCAAATTTCAGAAACGACTATCAATCGCTTTTTGCTGTTAAATCGGGATCTATGTCTTCCACCTGCTTCGTTTTTCTTTTTATTCCAGCAGAGAAATTGTTCATTTTTCTCAAATTAGAAGCACATATTCAACATTCATGATCAGTCAAATTAAAGAAATCGTTTTAATTCACACTATAATTAACTATTTACAACCAGGGTTTGGTTTAATGACCAGTATCAATTGTTTACAGTAAGAGTTAGTTTCGTTGAGAATTGTACACTATTTTCTGAAAGCTTACCTGCGGAATAAAAAATTCCGGAAAAATCGATTTTTAAACCCCGATATCTCAGCAATGCGTCGTCCAATTTTAAAAAGAATTTCAGTTTCGGTTTAGGCTTTATAAACTCTATTATATGCAGTTAATGTTATTATTTGCACAAAAAAATGAAATTTTCGATAATTTAAAATCACTTCCGGTTTCAACCGGAAGTCACGAAATGCAATTTTTAGTTGAAATGCCATTAGCAAATCGGTATTTTTACATTCACAGAAAATTTCAAGTCTTTATGAATAACCATTTAAGAGAAAAGTTGTGGACAAAATCACTTTTTGAAAATTTTGAAAATGACGTAACTAGAAAACGGAAGTGATGTAACTTATGAAAGTTTAATACTTTTGAGGGACAACAATCGTCCATACTCCCAGAAAATTTCATGCAAATCGGTTGAAAAGTTTTTGAGATATAAAGCCAAAACGGAGTCAGAAGGAAAAACAAGAAGAATAATAATAATAAAAAAAAACAATAGAATAACAAGAGGGTCTTCCGTTGAAAACGGAAGACCCTAAAAAAAACAATAGAATAACAAGAGGGTCTTCCGTTGAAAACGGAAGACCCTAATAATAATAATAAACTAGAGCAAAGCTCGTTGCAAAGCAACGAGTGGGTCTTCCGTTAATGTCGGAAGTAAAGCTGGAAGTTCCTGTAAGAAGCAGAGCTCTTAAACCAATAAGAAGAGTAACTAAAATAAAAATATGAAAAAAATCGAATATTCCTGATACGACTTAACAAAATACGAATGATTTTAAGTACGACTTAACAAAAACCTTTCCGATTTTAAGAACGACTGAACAAAAAAATCCGAATGTGTTCAGGTACAACTTAACAATTATTTTTGGAACGAGGTAATTTTACTTTCAATAATAACAAAACCAAAACGTTGAAAACGGAAGACCCTAATTAATGTCGGAAGTAAAGCTGGAAGTTCCTGTCAGAAGCAGAGCTCTTAAACCAATTACAATAGTAACTAAAATAAAAAGATGAAAAAAGTCGAATTATTCCTGGTACGACTTAATGAAATACGAATGATTTTAAGTACGAATTAACAAAAACCTTTCCGATTTTAAGAACGACTTAACAAAAAAAATCCGAATGTGCTCAAGTACGACTTAGCAATTATTTTTGGTACGAGTTAATTTTACTTTGAACATTACGCTATTTTTTAAAACCAAGGACGCGGAAACAAAATTTCCGGAAAAATCAATTTTTAAACCCCGATATCTCTGTAATGCATCGTCCGATTTTCAAACAGATTTCAGTTTCGTGTTCAGCATAACCAACACTACAAACCTCTTAAACATGTGAAATTAAAACGAAAAATTCGAAAAATCGAAAATTTTAAAACACTTCCGGTTTGGACCGGAAGTGACGGAAACTAAATTCCAGCCTTATTTCCAAATAAAAACGATCAATGCTTCAACACAGAAAATTCCAAGTTTCTATCTTGAAGCGTTTTTGAAAAACGCCCTGGACAAAATCACTTTTTTAAAATTTAAAAATTGACGTAACGTAAAAACGGAAGTGACGTTGTACTTAAAAATTTAACATCTTTGAGGCACTATAATGCTACATAATCCCTGAAAGTTTCATGTAAATCTGTTGAAAACTTTTTGAGATATTAAGCTTTGAAAAAGTCAGAAAAATAAAGAAAAAGAAAAAAAATAATAACTAGAGCAAAGCTCGTTGCAAAGCAACGAGTGGGTCTTCCGTTAATGTCGAAAGTAAAGCTGGAAGTTCCTGTTAGAAGCAGACCTCTAAAACCAATAACAAGAGAAACTAAAATAAAGAGATGAAAAACATCGAATCATTCCTGGTACGAATTACCAAAATCCGAATGATTTTAAGTACGACTTAACAAAAACCTTTCCGATTTCAAGAACGACTTAACAAAAAAAATCCGAATGTATTCAAGTACGACTTAGCAATTATTTTTGGTACGAGTTAATTTTACTTTGAACATTATGCTATTTTTTAAACAAAGGACGCGGAATCAAAATTTCCGGAAAAATCAATTTTTAAACCCCGATATCTCTGTAATGCATCGTCCGATTTCCAAACGGATTTCAGTTTCGTATTTAGCATGACCAGCTCTAGAAACCTCGTAAACATTTGAAATTAAAACGAAAAATTCGAAAATTCAAAATTTTTAAAACGCTTCCGGTTTGGTCCGGAAGTGACGGAAACTAAATTCCAACCTTATGTCCAAATAAAAACGATCAATGCTTCAACACAGAAAATTCCCAGTCTTTATCTTAAAGCGTTTTTGAAAAACGCCCTGGACAAAATCACTTTTTGAAAATTTAAAATTTGACGTAACGTAAAAACGGATGTGACGTTGTAAATAAAAATTTAACATCTTTAAGGCACAATAATGCTACATCATCCCTGAAAGTTTCATGTAAATCCGTTGAAAACTTTTGGAGATATTAAGGTTTAAAAAAGTCAGAAAAATAAAGAAAAAGAAAAAAAATAATAATAACTAGAGCAAAGCTCGTTGCAAAGCAACGAGTGGGTCTTCCGTTAATGTCGGAAGTAAAGCTGGAAGTTCCTGTAAGAAGCACAGCTCTTAAATTAATAACAAGAGTAACTAAAATAAAAAGATGAAAAAATCGAATATTCTTGGTACGACTTAACAAAATACGAATGATTTTACGTACGACTTAACAAAAACCTTTGCGATTTTAAGAACGACTTAACAAAGAAAAATTCGAATGTGTTCAAGTACGACTTAACAATTATTTTTGGTACGAGTTAATTTTACATTGAACATTACGCTATTTTTTAAACCAAGGACGCGGAATTAAAATTTCCGGAAAAATCAATTTTTAAACCCCGATATCTCAGTAATGCATCAACCGATTTTCAAACAGATTTCAGTTTCGTATTTAGCGTAACCAACTCTACAAATCTCGTGAACATTTGAAATTAAAACGAAAAATTCGAAAATTCGAAAATTTTAAAACACTTCCGGTTTGGACCGGAAGTGACGGAAACTAAATTCCAGCCTTATGTCCAAATAAAAACGATCAATGCTTCAACACAGAAAATTCCAAGTCTCTATCTTGAAGCATTTTTGAAAAACGCCCTGGACAAAATCACTTTTTTTAAATTTAAAAATTGACGTAACGTAAAAACGGAAGTGACGTTGTAGTTTAAAATTTAACACCTTTAAGGGACAGTGATACTCCATAATCCCTGAAAATTTCATGTGAATCCGTTGAAAACTTTTTGAGATATTAAGCTTTAAAAAAGTCAGAAAAATAAAGAAAAAGAATAATAATAATAATAATAATAAAAAGAAACAATAGAATAACAAGAGGGTCTTCCGTTGGAAACGGAAGACCCTAAAAAGAAACAATAGAATAACAAGAGGGTCTTCCGTTCAAAAACGGAAGACCCTAATAACTAGAGCAAAGCTCGTTGCAAAGCAACGAGTGGGTCTTCCGTTAATATCGGAAGTAAAGCTGGAAGTTCCTGTATGAAGCAGAGCCCTTAAACCAAAAACAAGAGTAACTAAAATAAAAAGATGAAAAAAATCGAATTATTCCTGGTACGACTTAACAAAATACGAATGATTTTACGTACGACTTAACAAAAACCTTTCTGATTTCAAGAACGACTTAACAAAAAAATCCGAATGTGTTCAAGTACGACTTAGCGATTATTTTTGGTACGAGTTAATTTTACTTTGACCATTACGCTATTTTTAAACCAAGGACGCGGAATCAAAATTTCCGGAAAAAACAATTTTTAACCCCCGATATCTCTGTAATGCATCGTCCGATTTTCAAACGGATTTCAGATTCGTGTTCAGCATAACAAACTCTACAAACCTCGTAAACATTTTAAATTAAAACGAAAAATTCGAAAATTCGAAAATTTCAAAACACTCCCGGTTTAGACCGGAAGTGACGGAAACTAATTTCCAGTCTTATGTCCAAATAAAAACGATCATTGCTTCAACACAGAAAATTCCAAGTCTTTATCTTGAACCGTTTTTGAAAAACGCCCTGGACAAAATTACTTTTTTAAAATTTAAAAATTGACGTAACGTAAAAACGGAAATGACGTTGTAGTTGAAAATTTTACAACTTTGAGGCACAATAATGTTTCATAATCCCTGAAAGTTTCATGTAAATCTGTTGAAAACTTTTTGAGATATTAAGCTTTGAAAAAGTCAGAAAAATAAAGAAAAAGAAAAATAATAATAACTAGATTCGATCTCGTTGCGAGCAACGAGTGGGTCTTCCGTGAGATTTTTGAGTAGAGAAGACGACTTTTAACACGAAATTGTTAATCTATCCAAAAAAAAATAGGAAATTTTTTTTTCGGCACTCGGGGCTTGAACCCGGGTCGCCTGAACCATGTCCACGACTCTATCAACTGAGCTACTCGGGCTCTCGCTTCAGGACTTTGACGCTTAATTTCTCGCGAACGCCTTGATCGATTTTAAAACAAATTACATATTCTGAATCAGTCAGAGGGTCACTATCAACTGTTAAAATATAAAAAAGAAATATTAAAAAATAAAAAAGTCGAAAAAATTAATTTTTAAAATTTTTTTCCTATGACAAAAGGAAGTGACGGCGGACATTTTCTTGAGTGTGTTGCGCCAGAAAAACAGTAGGTCTATCATCTCTGAAAATTTCAGCTTTATATCTTTACTCATTTTTGAAAAACCTGTCAGACAAAATTGACTTTTAAAAATCGTAAAATGACGATAACTTCCGAACGGAAGTGAATTTCTAAAAAAATATTCCGGCGGTACAAACTTCAGACAACGGGACATCTTTTCTGAAAATTTAAAAGAAATCGAACGAGTAATCGCCGAGAAATCTTCTGCACAAAATGTGTAAGGAAAAAAAGAAGAATAATAATAATAATAATAATAGAATTGAAAAAGAAACCGAAGAATAATAGAAGGGTCTTCCGCTGAAGACGGAAGACCCTAACTAGATTCGATCTCGTTGCGAGCAACGAGTGGGTCTTCCGTACGATTTTTGAATAGATTAGATTAAACTTATCAATTCAAAGATAAAATCGTAGATCTAAGCGAAAAAAAAAAACAGAAAAAAATTTGCGGCACTCGAAGCTTGAACCCGGGTCGCCTGGGCCATGTCCACGACTATATCGACTGAGCTACTCGGACTCTCGCTTCAGGACTTTGACGCTTAATTTCTCGAGAATGCCCTGATCGATTTTAAAACAAATTACATATTCTAAATCAGTAAGAGGGTCTCTATAATGTGTAAAAATTTCAAAAAAAAATATTAGAAAATAAAAAAGTCGAAAAATTCAATTTTTCAAAATTCCTTCTGGAGAAGACTGGAAGTGACGGCGGACATTTTTTAGACAATAGTGCACCAGAAAAACGTTAAATCTATCATCTCTAAAAATTTCAGCTCTATATCTTCAGTCGTTCTTGAGAAACGTCGCAGACAAATTTGACTTTAAAAAAATCGTTTAATGACGATAACTTCCGACCGGAAGTGAATTTTTAAAAACCGTTCCGGCGGTACAAACTTCATTTGACAAGGCACCATCCCTGAAAATTTGACTGAAATCGAGCAAGCCATCTCCGAGAAATCGCCTGCACAAAATCGGTAAGAAAAAAAAAAGAATAAGAATAATAAGAAAAGTGAAAAAGAAACATTACAATAATAGAAGGGTCTTCCGCTGAAGACGGAAGACCCTAATGAAAAAGAAACAATAGAATAACAAGAGGGTCTTCCGTTGAAAACGGACGACCCTAAAAAGAAACAATAGAATAACAAGAGGGTCTTCCGTTGGAAACGGAAGACCCTAAAAAAAACAATAGAATAACAAGAGGGTCTTCCGTTGAAAACGGAAGACCCTAAAAAAGGCTGTATCTAATGTTTTAGTAACCAAATTTGTATAAAGGGATTAAGAAAACGACTTATGAAATATTGGGATAACATACAACATAACGAAGTATGCAAAAATTATTCACAACACCTCCTATGGTTGCATACAGTAAACACAAAGAATAGGTGACATAATCATTAGATCCAAATTTAAACCAAATGAAGTTCAAAGAAATTAATTGATTTATGTATAAGGTGAACTCCTAACGAGGCGGGCCTTATTACAAATTTAAAATGACATGTGCTATTTATACCGCCGAAACACTCTTAATTGGTCATGAAATATAAGCAATTGAACAAATGCTTCATTAAGAGTGTCGGGTTCTAATAAGATTAAGACATGTCTGGATGTTAGGATGCCGTCTTTTTTTTAAATTGCTCTTGGGTTCTGTTTAATGTCATTAATAATTCACGTTGCAAGTAAAACTGACATGCTTTTTGTCAAAAGCGTTTGTCAATTAAGATAACGAGACTTTTTGACCTTTATATCCTCTGGTATTTTAATAGAACAAAAAGTAAGATTTGCCCATATTTGAGATTTGCCGGCATCTAAGAATTGTCGGCAAATCAAATATAACGCGTGGTTACTTTTTGCCGGCATTTCAGGAATTGCCGGCATATCAAACACAACTCGTGGTTACTTTTTGTCCGGCCCATATCGACTATCGTATATTCGGGATATACAAGGGGCAGGAATTACAGGCAGTAGGATGGTAAGATAAAATACGAGTCTGCTTCACAGTTTAGTGGGTACAGTTGACCTCTAAAGCAATTTCCTAGTAAACCCAAAGTAAACCCCGAGTAAATCCAAAGTAATCCCCGAATGGACCCAAATTTTCAAAAAGTAAAGCCAGAGTAAACCCCAAAAGTAAACCCGGGGTGTAGATGGGGTTCACTCTGGTGTTAGGTTGGGTCTGATCGGTACTGTACGTTGACGCTTTTAATAGGCGGTTACTCCAAAAAAAGTTTCAACGTAATATTTTGACTGACCTTTGTCCAATCAGATCGTAGTAGGGCGGAGTCAAGACATTGCTGCTTGAAAGCAAAATTTTTGTCTTGCCTAGATGTCCCAATTGTTAGCGCGGTGGCCGCTGTTCACCATGACTTAAAATTTTGGCATTTTTCAGACCCTAAAGATAATAACAGCTGGAAAGTTATTACTATCACAGCCAGCTTAGAAAATGCGGACTGTTTATTGGGAAGTTGTACCTTAGAGGTAAGTGTAATTTGATCCTGATAATGTCATAAGTTGTCCATCAAGTTCTTCTGAAATATCTAAGAAAAACACACAATAAAATGCTTTCTTTGGTGGTACATGGGATGAGAGATGGTAGCTATTATTGAAGAAAAAAATCAAATAACCCAGCGAGTTATGTAATTTTTTTTCTGCAATGATAGCTACATACTTTCAAAGGCCATACATGAATCACCAAAGAAACCTCTTTTGCTCACTTAAGCTGAAAGCTCAAGTGAGCTATTCTTATCACTTTTTGTCTGGTGTCTGTCTGTCCATCAGTCTATAAACTTTTTGTATTTTAGACTTCTTTAGAACCAATGGGCCAATTTTAACCATACTTGGTACAAAGCATATTATTTGGTAAAGGGGATTCAAGTTTGTTAAATTGAAGGGCCACATCCTTTTGCAAGGGAATATATTGAAGAATTATCTAAAATGTATTTTTTTAAAAATCTTCTCAAAAATAGTTTGGCCAGAAAAGGTGTAACTTGTGTGGAAGCAATGATTGTAGTGTAGATTAAAGTTTCTTCAAAATATGATCACCAGGGGTAAGGAGGGGGGTCTAATTTTCACATTGGAATATAGAGAAGACCTAAACTCAGAGATGATTTTTTATAAGAAGCGTGTCTGAAAATCAATATGGTGTATCATCAGACTAAACTATGTGACTATAATCAAAGAAAGATAACTCATACATTTTACTGGTGAATTATTAGATCAAAAGTGCAGCTTTCATATTTTCAAATGTTCAACACTAGATATTCATAGACAAAATTGAATCATCAAGTAATCAACATATATAATTGATGTTGCAGTCGATGTCCTAGGGCTTCAATAAAGATCAAATTTTGAAATAATTGTACTGAATTAAGATACATTTCGGTTTCTTTCCCATATGACTTAAAGTATTTGGCATTTTTCAGACCCTGGAGATAATAACAGCTGGGAAGTTACTACTATCACAGCCAGCTTAGAATCTACGGACTGTTTATTGGGAGGTTTGTACATTAAAGCTAAGTGTAATTTGATCCCCATAAAGTAATAAGTTGTTCATTAAATTTTTTGTTTATTAATTCTGAATTAAAAAAAAAAAGAATAAAATGCTTTCACTGATGGTACACGCAGTTGTGACAGTAGCTACCGTTGCAGATAAAAAACATAAATAACCTTGTTGTTTGTGTGATTTTTTTCTGTAATGATTTCTACCTTCATAGCACATATACGAATCACCCAAAAAACCCTTTTAAGCTCACCTAAGCTGGAAGCTGAAGTGAGCTCTTCTGATCACTTTTTGTCAGGCGTCTGTCTGTCCATCTGTCCATAAACTTTTTATACTTAGACTTCTCCAGAACCACTGGGTCAATTTTAACCACACTAAACCAAAGGCATTATTTGAAATAGGGAATTCAAGTTTGTTAAAATGAACGGCCATGTCATCTTTTAAGGGGAGGTAATTAAGAATTATTGAAATAATTATTATGTGTTGGTATTTTTAAAAATCTTCTTCTCAAAAACCGTTTGGCCAGGAAAGGTGTAACTTGTGTGGAAACATCTCCAGATAGTGTATATTGATGTTTGTTCAAATCATGATCCCCAGGGTTAGGGTAAGGTCACATGGGGTGGACTAATTTTTACCAAGGGATATATAGAGAAAAATCTCTATAAAGCTTATTCCAGAAACCAATTGTCCAGAAAAGCTTTAACTTGTGTGGAAGCATCCTCCGATATACCGTAGTTAATTCAAGTTTCTTCAAATCGTGAACCCCAAGTGTAGGGTGGGTCACATTGGAGGGGGGTCTTATTTTCACTTAGGAATATACAGAGAAACATCTCTAAAAATCTTATTCTCAGAAACCAATTGGCCAGAAAAGCTGTAACTTGTGTGGAAGCATCCTCAGATATAGCTGATTCAAATTTGAAGTAGGGTACCTGGGGTAGGGTGGGGGCCTCAATGTGAAGTCAAAATTTAAGATATTTTTATACTTGACATCTTCTACTAAATTGTCCAAATATTTTGTATTTGACTCCATAAAGCTGATTTTATTATGACTAAATTTTCTTAGGTGAGCAGTGTAATCCATGGGCCTCTTGTATCAATTATATTTGCATCTCTCTTTTTCTCTTAATTTCTCTCTAAATCTCAATTATCCAATAAAAGCAAGTTTGAAGGTTACCAGTTTTCTCGATACTGAGCATAGAAGGCATAGCTAATTCTTCCATATATGGGTAATATAAAACAGCTGTTAGGTCAGTCCATGCTATCCCTGTTGCTAAGTCACAAAATAATCCAAACTTTGATGAATACAGACTTACATGGACTGACCTCAGACCTCCAAGTAGTTATAGTAACCATGGTAACCTTTATATATGGAAGAATTGGCTGTTCCTTCGGTGAAACGTGCTGATCAACAATAACAATCAAATTTTACATGACCAGCTAAGGTAATTGATATTTATATATTTTTTATATATTTTGTTAAGAGAACTTTCTACCTCTGAGAAAAAAAATGTTTGTAATGTCAAGAGCCTATGTTATTGATGTAATTAACCAAACCTCATAATTGTACAGTTTATTTACATTTATCATTTAATATACACACATAAACAGTTTACATTACATTTAGATTTAACAGGGTAACATATATTTAATATAATAATATTACACACACAGTTTGATGGCATGCAATGTTTGAAGTTTTCAATAACATCTCTTGGTCTGTTGACAATCACACCCAATATATAAACACAGTTAGTTTACATTTAATGAATAAAACAATCACTCAGTTGACATACATTATGTAAACACAGTCAGTTACATGTAGTTTGTTAACATACTAGATGTAAAACAGTTTATTGACATGTTAATCAAACATGATATAATAACATGTAACATTTAGCTGTTGTCAGTTGAGAACTTAATTTAAATATAATTCAATATCATGAACTGTTTGATTATTACAAATCATGGTTTGTTTCATTTGTAATGTGGATTTCCTTCACTAATGTTACATGTATATACATAAACAAATAGTTTGATTATTATAAACACAGTTTGTTTATATGTTATATTGTATTTTCTTCACTTTACCTGTGTAGTACTCAGTCACAAAGAGGTTGTCTCTGGTGTCCACACTTAAACCACATGGATCCTTTAAATGACGGTTGTCAATGTAGCGGAGGAACTGTCCGTCCTGATCCAGGACGTGGATACGGTGGTTGTCAAAGTCTGTGGTCAGTATCCAACCCTGGCTGTCTGTTGTGATGCCGTATGGATAGAATGATCCATTGGTAGTAGAGGGAGGACCAGTGTAGGTAAATCGGAGTTCCCCGGCCTGATTGACCACCACTACTGCATGGGCTCCAGGGTCTGACACACATATATCTAGGTTCCTGTTTTCACTGATGTATTTATTGTTATAAAATCCACCAGATGAATAGAGAGGTTGTCCTTCGTCGTCGTACTGAATACTTTGTTTCTCTGTGGAGCCGGAGTAACACACAACTTTTGTTTGTTTATCATCATCACTGTCCATGCCAACCAGGAGGTCACCAGAGGAGGTACTACAAACACTGCGAGGTCTCCACCCCCGTACTCTGATCACTGTCTTTATCTGTGTATTCTTCACTATGTTCACAGTTCTATCTTTGTAATCAGTAAAGACTAGATCCCAACTCCTTGTCACTGCTATGTCCCGCGGAGAGTACCCTGACTTGGTTTGGACTGACTTCACAAGTTCCCCACTGAGGTTGTACAGTCTCATGATGTTGTCATCATAACTACACGTCCACATCTCCTCATCACTCAGACAGGACACACTGCGTAATCCTATACACTCGGTGTTTATCTGTGTGATGATATGTGGTACATCAATGAGCGGTCTGTCCGGGGGAGAGGACTCAGCACCGGGAGATTCCATGGTGTAACCGTGCTCTTCTGTTTTGATAGATGACTCTGACAGAGAACCAAACTGTTGATAAATCTTATCTTTGTTGATCTTCTGAGGGGTAAAACTTGCTATGGACACTGTGAGTTTAGGGGGCAATCTTCTGAATTCATCATTCCTGGATTTGTAGGCAGAGACACGGCTAACATCATTGGAGTGCAGTAACGCCTTCAGTTCAGCAATAGTCTGTGTGATTTCAGAAATGGTGTGTTTAATTTTATCTTCCTGTTTATTTAGCGCAGCCAGGTGTTTGGTGTCCATTACTTCCACGTTAGATTTCATGTCTCTGATAATGGTGTTTATTTCTCTGTGCAAGTCTTCTCCATGTTTGTCGATTTCTGTTGTTAATTTCTGGGAATTTTCATTCAGAGCAGATCTCTGGACTGGGTTAATGGATGCAATCTCTTGGTATTTGGGATAAATGGATTTCTCTAGTTCTTGTAAATCTTTTTGAATGATTTCTTTGCTTCTGTCAATCTTTTTAGTTATTTCAATAAATTTATGGCTTTGGTGTTTTTTAGAAGAAGCACATGTTGTACAAATAGGAATGTCACAATGTTCACAGTATTGTTCACATATTTTTAAGGAATGTTTTGGACATTTAAGAGTAGATCCTCTCTTTTCAAATGGCACCACTTTGTGTTCTTTGGATAGATCCGAGATATGGCTCCCCTCACAGGCTTTACACAGATATTTCTCACAAATAGCACAGTATACAGCGGGGCCCGGGGTCTCACAGAGATGACACCGTAACACATCCTGAAGGCTGTACTCAGGGTCCATGGTTAGACACTTTAATGCGATTTTAAGAAATATTCTGAAGCAAAAAAAAAAATAAATTAACCACAACTACTATACCATACTTCAGTAAATTATTCAATTATTTTTTATATAACTTGCATTTTGAAAGTGCAGAGGTACACAATAGTTCGCGGGTTTCTTGGTTATTATGACTTTTTTAACGCATTTTATTTTTTTTATTTCATTTTCCAATTTTTTAAAAAGAATTACTGATTAAGAAGCAAACCTCTACAGTCCAACATGGCGATTACGGTATTTTTCTTCCTGGTCTTGTTGGCCTTTGTGATCGTCACGTGATTAACTTATATATAGCAGGGGTGGAGTTATTTAGGTGGCATAACATCAAAACAAAGCAAACAATTCCCGAATTACCCTTTGACTTTGGTACGTTTCCGCCCGCGACAGGAGCTGACATTTTTGTAACATGAAAAATAATGTGTAAGATGTCTGACTTTCCCAGTTTTGTATTAATGGGGGGGGGGTGAAAAGGCCTGGGCTTGATTTTCAAGCACGTGTAACTTCGATGTAAACAAAGTCTGGTGTCTTGCAGGTTGCATCTGTGGTTTCTTATTATTTGTAAATGAAGTGTTGTTTAAAAAGATGTTAATAGGATTTGTCCTAAAAATTCCTTTTAAATTTATACCCTGTATCTAAAGGTGCGCACTTTTAGTAAGAATTTATGGCGAAATTTGTAGTGACACCAGCGCCAATAAGCTCCCTCGCGTAATTAATAATTCAATAAGACGCATAGTATAGATTAACTGTAATAGTAACACGTAGATTGATATCAGTGTAATAAGAAGAAAATTACTTTTGGAAAAAAAGTTTCTCAAACTTATTAAAATATTAAAATTTTAACAAGTTAACACGTTTGTTAATAAAGTGAAAGTTAAATGAGAAACAAAATTAATGTTGGTTCCGAAACATCCTTGAATTGGTGCCTCAACGTTTAGGGCGTAAAAAAAGTCTTATAAAAAAATCTAGTGATGTTATTGCTGCAAGGTCTAGCCTTCTCTAATTTTAGTATCAGCTATCCATATTTCAGAAGTTAACGCATATATGTGTCATAGAATATTACTTAAAAATTCTACTAATATTTTAAAAACAGTTTGAGCATATTCGTGGCTAGGAAGCTTCAATAAATTCAATAATCACCCGCATCTCCAATCTCAAAATGAATTATTATGCCAATTTTCTCAGCCCCCCCTTTATATCTCAGTGTTTTTAGCATTTTTATGTTTGGTATCTTTTTATATAAAGCAACAAAAACATTCGGAACAGTTTAAAGGGGGCATATAGTCACAATTTTGGTCAAATTCTATTTTTCTGATTTTATTGTTTACATGTACAATGCTTTAGGAATGCATTACTAATGGATATATCCCTCAAACTATTTTTAGAATCGGTAGGTCCACAAAGTAGTGCCTATAAGCAAAATAGTTCCTATACTTGCAAAATGTATTATACATGTACATGTACATTTATTCGGACATTTTAAATCAAAATGTTTGACCCTTATCAGAAAAGGGGATTTACAATTTTAAAAGAAAGTGTCAAAATTGAATTATCTTTTGAAGAAAAGAATTAAAATCGTTTGATGTAGGTTACACCCTTTTTCCAAATTTGTAAAATTCCAAACTTTTACTTTCATTTTTAGAGTTTTTTAATACCGACGCATTTTGCCGGAAAACGAATCTGACTTTACACTACAAAATTTGTTTTTGTTTTTGCTTTTTACCAAAATCGTTATCATACCCCTTTAGACAACGCACTTATCACGAATCGCTTAGGTTTTGCCATATCATTTTAGCGAACACCCCCCCCCCTCCCCCACACACACACACACTTCATTTACACAATTAGAGAGAGAATATGATGTCTTGCGTCTTTGCAATTTTATATTTTTATGTCAGTATATAATAACACTAAACAAACAGTTGATTTTGTTTTTCAAATCTCTCCAGGTGAAAGACTTTAAGAATATTCACAGATCAAATTTGAGGTGACCAGCTGCAAGGTCAGAAAGTGAAAGTGAAAGATTACAAATCATAAAAACAGAAAAATAAAATTTGACTAAAATCGTGACCATGCCCCTTTGAGTCAAATATAAAAATAAAAGCCTGTGAGGGAGTGGTTAGTGTGGGAATTTGTTCAAATTTACACATTTCTACCAGCAATATAGTAATATAACCAAGAAATGTCCTAGTAAAAAGAAAGTTATTGATTTTTGTTTTCATGGCTTGCCGTAGGATGTTCGACTATGTAATTGTCTTTCCCTTCATCACGTTGCAATCAATATTCTTTTTCTCTTTCGTTGTATCACTGAGGTTTGAAATTCCTTGCTTCAATAACATGCAGTAATTGAGTGAAATTTCAATCATTTGTGTATTCAGCACTTTTTTTTCTTTATTTGCTCCGACAGCCAATGGAAGTGAAATTCAAAACGCTCTGCTGAAAATAACTGGTCAACGAACAGTTCCGAACGTGTTTGTGGCCGGACAACATCTAGATAATTATTTATTGGATCGTATCAAAGAAAAATGTTTTATTTTGGACGCTGTTTGAAATTTAGATTATCGTGATTTTATCAATATTTGTTGAATACCAATATCCTTGGATTTTATGGTTGATTTGATCCACCAAATTAAATCGTCATCAGAGTGTGATTTCTAATAATGTATTAATAACGTATTGAAAATGTAATTTTCACTTAATCTATGAAAAATAATGTCTATGAATATTAATGAAGCACAGTATGAGGTGATCATGTTCATTGGTAATTTTTATTGATGTACGAGGAGACAATCGATTGATATTCTTGTATACATGTACAAGTACTTAAAAATTAGTTGATTTTGTGACTCTCTACCTATACCTCTTTATACGTATAACGTTTGACCCCTTTATATGGATCCAATGTTTGATCAGTTGACTGCTCAGTGATGATATTCTACGACAGAAAATGGAGTTGCCGGGAGAAAATGCCATCAGACATATGATCAAATTTGGAAATAATTGGTGATAGTTCAAAATAAATTAGTTTTAAAAATAATTTTTGTCTCAGTTCTAATATAATATTATGTCATAGTTTTTGCAAATATCAAGAATTGAGGCAACTTCTCCCCCCCCCCCCCACCTCCAATAATAAATATCAAATAAATACAAAAGACCACAAAAACAGTGCCAATGATAACATAAGAAAAGGCATATCATATTCAGGAGACTGGCTGTTCATCAAATTAACCATCAGGTTTGTCCGAAACTTTGAAATATGATATTTTTGGCCATTCACTAACTTTTTGTAAAGAAAAAATCCAAATATTTTAGCTTAAAAATTTGAATGTTTTCCTAAATCTTTATACAGAACTCTTCTTTTCATTGAGGTTAGATTAGTCTTATAATTAGTCTTATAATGTTCATGACCATTGAGCCCTTTGTAATTTGAATTATAGAAGGAATAAAAATATGGTCTTAGACGTGTTCCAAAATAATTCTAAATGAGAGCATACTAATATGACGTCTTCCATCTGTCTTAAGGATGTATCTTCCAGATACTACTGACAGTGTCTGTTTCTTTGTCCAAATAAGACAATTTCATGGACATCCCTATTTTAGTTAAGTGTTGTAATTTTGTATATATGACAATTAGAAAAATTAACATTAAAAAATTAAGGATATCTAACTATTCTAGATACAAACAAATTGATGAATAATTCTGCAATATTTTTGTTCAATGAGATTTTTAATGATAATCATAATAATGATACAAACTTATAATGAATCATGGAAAGTAGGCGTGGATGAGGAGGCAGCAAAGTAAGAGGAAGGGTGGTCTTACAAAACATAGGAGGGAGGGGTTACACATATATATATGTGTAAACGTTTAAAGAAGTTTATAGATTCTCCCAAGGATCTTTAAAGTTTTGAAGGCCTCTCCCAAGGATGTTGATGATGGTAATGGATTCTCACAGTTCTTAATGGTGGTTTGGCAAAAGATGGTGAATTTCAACGGCAGACTGTTTGAAAAAGGGAAGAAATGTATAAATATTGCTTACATAAATGACGAAACATATAATCAAAATTTTCAACATAAATTTAGACACTGTCACATTAATACATTGATACACAAACTTGTCTCATTATTAAATGTAAAGAAAGGATCTTAAAAAGGTGGTTGAGGTAAAAATAAAAATTATGATCTTTAATCTAAAGTAGTCAACCTTACATACATGTAAACATATAACGTCAAATGTAATACATACATAGTCTTATCATGAAATCTTACCATGAAACGATAAATTCGAATAAATTTTCAAAATTCTGTAAATTATAAATGTATTTTGTAACCGTTCAATTATACCATAAGGGAAAGAATTCTATGGAAATAATGCAATTTCTACATGTACTCAACAGTATACATGTATATACATTTTTACTGTGCATTTTTATCAGAATTGTGCAATTAAGATGCAACCTGTAAACTTTAAACAAACTTGTTGAACGATTTCTGTTGAAATATTTCAAAAAAGAGTATTTGAGCAACAAAGATAGCTTACTTTAAGAAAGATATAAGCTAGGAACGTTTCACTCCAGAACGGAAAGAACACACAAAATAAACTTTGAATGACTTTGTATTCTTTTACAAGTGGAGTAAACAACCATATGCATCTAACATGTTGTTTGACACTTAACTAAATAAAAAAAGTGAATGAATGTTTATTCCTCTCAAACCATGAGGTACAAAAACAGAAATATTTACAAATGTACAAATACAGGGTGAATTTAGGAAGAGTACAGAGTTAAATAAATCGAGCTAATATTTTTTAACAAATATGGACAATTTTGTTAATGAATCAATGTCATTGGTATTCATAAGGTTCCCAAATTTATAAGTATTAACATTTGTTGAATCTTTTTCTTCAATTAATTTGCTGCGGAATAAAGAAAAATGCCTGGCATTCCATAACATAGTGGCATTTGTCACCCAAAGTGTTTTTATTACATAATAAAAAAAAAATCTATGACATCTTTCTATGTTATTCCATCTCCCAGTTTCAATAAGTAATTTATGATTAGAGGTTCTAAATTTTGTAAATATGAATCTTAGATCATTTGGAAGATTCTTGAGATAAATTTCCTGTCCAAAGCTTTTCTTAAAGATTCTGTAATTAAAACATTTGGGTAAATTTTCTACACTCCTGTACCAATCTTGTAAAAACTGATTTATGAGTGTCTCTTTAACAATAGATTTTAGCCATTTGGTACTAGAAAACATTGATTAATTCAGACATAGAAAAAACCACATGAGTTAAGAATATCTCTAACATATTTCAGCCATGGGTACATAAACAAACCCTCAGAAAAAACATTTATAAAAATAGCGATACAATATATGCGTAAGTTAACAATCATGCACCTCTAAAAGTTTAGCCCAGTAAGTTATTATCCGTACAGTCTTTGAAGAATGTGAATTTGGCAACGATATTTCGGAGGCGATCGTTTAATTCATTATATTTACCCATCCGATGTACTTTCTCGAAGGAGATCTCATAATCCGGTTTGAATATTGGTTGGATGAAGTCTTGCAGAATCGCTTCCATATTTCCACCCCTCTGCAAAGTCGATCACCCCAATTACAAGCAGAAACTCTTAATAATCTTAAGGAGAATATGGTAGTTTTTTGCCAGCTGCTTTGTTTTGATTGCATCTTCGGGCAGGCACGTAATTGCATTCTTGAAAGTAATGCGAAACCTAAAACAAATATGGGTGACCCCCCTGTTGTTACGTGCTTCCTCAGTATGTAATTGTGTTGTAATTGTGTGACATTTCGCTATACACCTCTGATTTTAATTTTTCAAGCCATTGAATTGTCATGATATTAACTTAGCCCACTATAAATACAAAAAATAAAAATAAAAGCCTAATAACAGGTAAAGACTTACAAGGTGACATGATCGATTGACAAAGTCACTATCATAGAAAATATGTCGTAATTATGAATTTCTGATCTGGTACAGCTTAAATATTGCATGAATAGGATTAAATCTCTGCAGAATTACACCCGTCCCCTCAGAGACGAGAGAGAGAGAGAGAGAGAGAGAGAGAGAGAGAGAGAGAGAGAGAGAGGATTAATATACATGTATAATAATATAGAAAAAATGTAACCGAAGAAGTATGTTCTCGGTAACATCTGCTTGCTCGTACAGATCATTTCTTCAAAATCATGGTGGCAAAACGCAGGTACGAAAAAATAAATCATATACACCAATCCTAACTGAAATCTATCTCTTTTAATCTCGATTCAAATGGCTTTTAAATCTGTCTTTAAATGCCATACGTCAAACTACACATGTTCATTATTTGTCTGATTGAATCAATATCGGAGGTGAGGGTTTTTGTTAGATCATACTGTTTATATGGTGGCAATTTAAAACAAAACAGTTGGCAGTCAGCATTGAAAACTTAACAATCCCTGTTATCTGAGATCTTTGTTACAACTAAACCCAATTACTTTGGTGTATAAGAACATTGTCTTTTTGTTTTATCTGTTTAATGAACAATGAACACAGTCACGTAAATCAAAATCAATATACGTTTAAGTACCTTGAAGTTAATCGCTGGACGATGGACTTATCTAATACACCATTGATAAATGCACATTACATAGGATATAAAAAATAATGTATAAGACAGAACCAATCTTAATATTACGTGTAAATTCTGTATAAAAGTGATTTTTTTTAATTTGTCACTTTGTGTAGTGAGAAAGTCATGGAATCGGATTTAGAATTCATTCTAAAAACCTACATCCTCCAGAAGAACCCCCTACCTCTTGATGAGATCGAAAAGGTGTTAAAGGAGGAAACTGCCTCAAAGGAAAATTTACAAGCATCAATACAAATCCCACAACCTTATTTAGTAAAAAAAACTATCAGCTTTCAAAGTGTACATGGTGATTTGGGTTCCATGATGACGCGTTCATTTAAAATTGTAATTTCTTTGCACTGATTTTCCATTTTCACAATTATATACCATATCAAAAGTGAAACAGGTTGGCACTGCATCGAATACAAGTGTAAATGTGGACACTGCATCAAAAGCAAGAGTAAACAATACCCATACACATTTTGCACAACCTACTGTAAATGTACACATATTACATTTGGCTGTGTATTATTTTTTTATAGTATTTTTGGCGAAAAGTGGCTTCCGCTAAATCAAGTTTATCACCATAAAATATCATGCATTTATGTATGAAAGAGGTGCATCTAGAAATCATTGCATTTAACTCTACGCTAACTTTTTGAAAACCCAATATCCGCCAAATACCATACACGCCAAAACAACATATTAAGTGAACATATACATGTGTTGAGGTTTCCATGTTGGGAGTCCATGATGTCATGTCTAATGATAATGTTTGTTGAAGCTGCTTGGTCGAGTTGTAGAGGAAGCGAATTAAAGCTGTAAGGCAATGATGTAATTAATATGCATATGCATGTCAATTTGATGGATATCGCAGTGGATAAATATTTTAATAAAAATTATATGAATAACGCTGCATGCTCAAAAAACTGTTACAAAACAACCCTTCGAAAAACAGACAAATCACCCCAAAGCAGATTCACCCAGACATTGTGATATATTTAGTATTATGACATTTTGGCCTTCACAATAAAACAAACTTTTGAAAGTGGTGGGTTAAAAGAACATACATCCATGTGTACAATACCTTAATCTCCATTGGGATTGTATTAGTATGTTTACAAGTTTACATTTTTTATCCAGGTAAACACATTGGGAACTTTTAACATGATACGTCAGGCGGTGATTCTGAGGGCACGGAACGTGCCCAATGAGGACAAGGCCAGAGGGGTGATCATCAATACCTCCAGCGTCGCCGCATTTGACGGACAGATGAGTGAGGTGGCTTATGCAGCGAGTAAAGCTGCAATCGCAGGAATGACACTACCATTAGCTCGAGACATTAAGATGTTTGGGAGTTTGGAATCCGAGTGTGTACAATCTGTCGAGGTAATGTTGCGTATAGTGCATGTATAAAGGTAATTGTGTGTACACTATGTACAGGTAATGTTGTGTACAGTTCATGTTTACAGGTAATGTTGTGTAGGCATGTACAAGTAATGGTGTGTACAGTATGTACACGTAATGTTGTGTACAGTGCATGTTTACATGTAATGTTGTGTAGGTATGTACAGGTTATGTTGTGTACAGTATGTACAGATAATCTTGTGTACAATATGTACAAGTAATGTTGTGTACAATATGTACAAGTAATGTTGTGTACAATATGTACAGTTAATGTTGCGTACAATATGTACAGGTAGTGTTGTGTACAGTATGTACATGCAATGTTGTGTACAGTTAGTACATGTAATGTTGTGTACATTATGTACAGGTAATGTTGTGTACAATATGTACAAGTAATGTTGTGTACAGTATGTACAGGTAATGTTGTGTACAATATGTACATGTAATGTGTACAGTATGTACATGTAATGTTGTGTACAATATGTACAGGTTATGTTGTGTACAGTATGTATGTTTAATGTTGTGTACAATGTCTACTGGTAATGTTGAGATGATGACTGGTCAACATCCTGTGTAAGATTGGATGATGTCATTGTGTGGTATAAGTCTCTTATTCGATGATGTCAGAATTTGATAACTCTCTAATTGGTAATTTTAATGGAACCATTGACCAATTTATTTCTAGGTGTATTCGACACTCCTTTGCTAGCAGCCTTGCCACAGAAAGCAATTGATGCCCTGACCAAAACAGTTGTTTTTCCTCAGAGACTTGGAAAACCGGATGAATTTGCACTAATGTTTCTAACAATTGTTGAAAATCCTTATCTGAATGGAGAAACAAACCGATTGGATGGAGCTCTTGGAATGGTATGACAGTCCTCAATTCCTATTGGATCAGTATTGCTTATTGTGATGTCATAGACTGAGAGCACTGTAAACTGAGAGCATTGTGAAGTTTTGATTGGGCGAATTAATGCAAAATGACAACAAATCACATGAAAGTTGTGAACAAAGATTTTTTGTTTCATTGCTGTAATGTGATCCAAGAAATTATACAAGATGAAAATGCTATAATGTGTTTTTGATAACACAGTTTTGTACAATAAATATTTGAAAAATGAACGAATTTTTCACTTGGTTTATTTCATTGTTAAATTATGGTCCTTGCTCACTAGGACCATGCACAGGTGCTTGGGTCTCCATATATGCATACGTATGATACCTTATATCCATATTAATTACCAGTATTAAATGTATATCAGATATCATACATATGCATATAATGAAGGGAGATTTTTTTATCTGAATCATTTTGAAAATTCAACATGAATGTAGAAGCTTCGAAATCATTTTACGGTAAAAATAATTCTACCACAGTTGAATTGAAACTCTATTACCAAAATGACAAATCAGTATTTTTAAAATAAATATTGTTTACAAAATATTGGAATAATTTTACAACAGAATTAATGTAAGACAGTTTCTCCTTTGCTTTTTCCCACTCTTTTCATGCTTTTTTTTATTATAATATTTAAAATGTAAATTATAAAAAACAAACTAATATTTTAATTACATTCAAAAATTGGATTTTGCACTGTATTTTAAAGCTAGCTGCTTTCTAGAGTGGCTGCTGTCCATGATAAGAAATTTTGTTTGGAATTTATAAGTGTAGACATACTTATTTTGAGTAAAAGAAAGAATTTCTCGATCAGATTTTAATTTTCTTTAATTTCGTGCAATTTAATGTACATGTAAATATATATATTAAGTATGTTTAAAAAGTAATTAATCATTTATTTCGTACATGGTTTTACTTGAATTCGTGTACATGTACGTACATAAAAAATGTTTAGTATTCGCATTTTACAGTCTTTTTAACGGGCAGATACAATCTGATTAAAATCAGATCCTCGATCCGCTTCTTTTTTATCGCCACTACAAGAGGTGTAACAACAATAGAAAAGAAAAGGAGCGGATCAAGGATCAGATTTTAATCAGATTGTGGTCAGATGATTCTTATTATATACATTAGCTGCAATAATGTAGCCCTCTCCTGATTTTTTTATGTACTTGAATTGAACGGTACTTTGTTTTTAAGTGGAGAATAGCAGAATAGATCAAATATAATTAAAAATTTTGGTTACCATTTTTTGAACTAATACTGTCTGCAAAATATTGCCATTTAGATGTTTGTAAATGTAGATATTAGATTTCGATTTAAATTGAATTTAAGCTTTTAATCGTGTAAGGCTTTCTGTGTAAATCCTTAACTTTACAATCGTAATTCAAAATACCTTCATTCAATCATTAACAATTTATAGTCTTCAGGTAAATAACATCTGATACAACTTAAATTCATATGTCTCCCGAAAATAAGTAACCGTGTGGGATTTTAATTGGAAGGGAGTTAAAGGTTTAGAATTGACCGACACACACTTTATAAGACAACACTACATGATATCTGGAAAAATTGTTCTTATGACAGCTGTATTAATTTTTTTGATAAACAAAACTGTCTTATAGTTATTATATGTATATGGTAAGTTGTCTGTCAGAACCATCGAAACCTCAATAATTCCAGTTATCTTGTTTCAAACTACACTCGATATCTCTGCCACTCTGTGTAATGACAAAGATAATGGAAGCGGATTAAAATTTCACTTAAGATGATGTCCAAAGCATCAAGAGCTCTAAAACCAGAAAGATATACTTGTAAATTGATGACAACAAATGTATCAGAACCTTATTTTCCATTTTCTCAATCTGTTAAGAATGACAACCCATCACCCTGTTTTGTATTACTATCACGGTTTACCAAAGGTAAGAATAACAAGGAGTGTTGTCCATTCTACGGTTGTCCATCTCCATCAATGAGATAATAAAACTGAAAGTTGTGATATTGCCATCAGTTGTATGCACGCCTTTTTGTTTCTGTTACTTTTTGACAAATTTTAACAAAAATTTTAAAATACGATAAAGTGGGTGATTTTTGGAAAAAAAGAAGACATACAATACTAAGAACACGAAAGATAATTTATTCTTAATAATATATAAAAATAGGGATTCTGGTGCAGCAACAGTGGACTCCCAGTGTGGCCATTGGTACCTGTAAAAGATGGAAAAAGAAAAAATAAGTAAAATTAAAAAGGAAAACAAAAGAAATAAGGTTTGCATGTTATCATTCACCCCACTCGCCAGACTTGGTGTGAAGAATAATCCTTGGCATAACTTTTTATTACAGTACAAGATTTTTGTAGAGTCTGATACATGTAGCGAGAAATACAGGACTACTCAGTTCATTCGTAGAAGCTAAATACAGAAGATTTTGTATACAGAAAGACAGTCAGGCGGAAAGATATATGGACAAAAATCCAAGACGGAAAGCAGAAGAAACATTGTGTTTTGATCTTCGGGGGGGGGGGGGGGCTATAATCTAGGAAATTCGTAATAAGTGCTTGGTTCAAACTGTTCCGTGTGTTGCTGTTGCTTTGTTTAAGAAGGAGACCAAACTTAATAATGCTAGAAGGTAATATATGGTAGGTAAAAAGGTAAAATATAATATTGCCAAAATTGCGCAAAAATCCTCCTGATATTTAAAAAAACCACATGTGGATCCAGGAAGGCATGCTACTTTTTTACGTCAGTGCCACATGAGCTTGAAAATTAAGCCCGGGCCTTTTATTTTTTTAGTAAACCACATCATAAGTTATTTTATTTACTTTTGTTAACTTTTATTAATTATTCCATGTTTTTCCTCATCAAAAAAAGACGTAATTGGTATAACTGTAAGATTGTATTGTCCATAACCGTCCTGTTGTTTTGATAATGGTTCGCTTGATGTTTTATAAACAATTAAAGAAATTGAGACCTTAATTAATTGGCTCATTCAGAAGCTAAGCAGATGATTATCACCTATTCTATCTTTGAAGACTTTACATAACACGATCCTTTGATCTCTTAATGAGATATATACGGAGATTTCATAATTATAATTAATATGGTTATATTATGAGTTGAAATTTAAAATAATTACAAAATTATAACAGAAGAATATAAAATAAATTAACATTAAAAAATTAAATATTAAATCAATTCACAAGTCTTCGTATCGCTATGTTGCAACCACTATTGAAATAAAACCACTATTGAAATAAATTATTTCAATAGTGGTTGGGAATGCATTTCATTAGAAAAATCACTTTGCAACCACTATTGAAATAAAACCACTATTGAAATAAATTATTTCAATAGTGGTTGGGGAATATTTCATTTGAAGAATCACTTTGCAACCACTATTGAAATACAATTACTATCGAAGTAATTATATCAATAGTAGTTGGGGATGCATTTCATTTTAAGAGTCACTTTACAGTCACTTTTAAAGACTAATGTTTAATTATTTTTTTTTTTTGTATACGAGAATGAACTTTTTAGAAATATTACTTTGTTATTACTATTGTAACGCAAGAAACGCTTTATCTAACGAACAATATCAGATACAAAATGTAGGTATTATACTTGCATATTTTACGGTATTAATAATCAAGACTAAAAGGAAATATGGTATAATGTTACAATTTTCACGGATGTGCAAAAATATATAACCAATTCACGCAAATTAAAATGCAAACAATTTTTTTTTCGAACAAACGATTGATTTCAAATTCACAATAAAGGTATTGAAGACTTATATTTTACAGTAATTATAACCGAGACTATCAATTTAACGTACCTTTTTCGGATTTTTACTGTTGTGCAGATATAAAAAAAAATCTCGTAGAATGATGTATAGATTTGTTTTCATATTCTTTTCTTTACCTTTTTCTTTCTATAGATATAAAATGTGAAAATCGTACATTATTTGTACAAGAATTAACACATTGGAAATTACCGGAACTTCAACTCAAACCCCCTGTATATTAAAATAAATCAATTAAGGATACATGTAATTATAAACATTAATATTAAGATAAATTATTTCAATTAGTGATGAATTTTATTAGGACCACTATTGAAATAAATTATTTCAATAGTGGTTGGTGATGAATTTTATTACGACCACTATTGAAATAAATTATTTCAATAGTGGTTGGTGATGAAGTTTATTACGACCACTATTGAAATAAATTATTTCAATAGTGGTTGATGATGAATTTTATTACGACCACTATTGAAATAAATTACTTTTATAGTGGTTGGTAATGAGTTTTATTACGACCACTGTTGAAATAAATTACTTCAATAGTGGTGGGTTATGAAGCTTATCATGAGAAATAATTTGCAACCACTTTTGAAATACAAACACCATTTAAAATATTATATAACATATATCATTATAATAATCTTTATTGAAATACATTATGATAATCGTAATTGTATAGATGTATTTCAGTACAAGAATAACTGTGCAGTATTGGCAATAAATTTCATTTTACACATCACATTTATGATATTTTTTTGTATAGGTCGTGGATGTACTTCATTTCAAGTATCAATTTGCAAAAAGTAATTCGATATTTTTTTTATAAATTATATATAATTGTTATTTCATTTTATATATATATATATATATATATATATATATATATATATATATATATATATATATATATATATATATATATATATATATATGAGAGAAAGATAAGTAATGTAAATAGCGGTTGAGGATGTATTTTATTATTAGGATCACTTAGTAACCTGACTATCTAAATAAAACCACTATTGAAATGAATTATTTCAATAGTGGTTGGGTATGCATTTCTTTATAACCACTATTGAAATAAATTATTTCAATAGTGGTTAAAGACGCGTTTCATTACAACCACTATTGAAATAAGTTATTTCAATAGTGGTTAGGGAGGCGATTCATTACAACCACTATTGAAATAAGTTATTTCAATAGTGGTTAGGGAGGCGTTTCATTACAACCACTATTGAAATAATTTATTTAAATAGTGGTTAAGGATCCGTTTCATTACAACTACTATTGAAATAAACTATTTCAAAAGTGGTAGGGATGCATGTCATTTTTATGCCTATTATTCCGTCTGCGTATAGCACTGTCAGTTCCAGATGACAGGTGGTATGGAAAGCATGACCATATAAAGGTAAATCATGATTGAAAAGGAATTTATCATATCATAAGACATATTTCATATCTGAAAGAAATTCCCCTAGCAGAAAGGAAAGTGCTACAAATAGACATAATAATAGACATAAAACTGATATGCATCATCAATCACTATTGAAATACTTTTTTAAATAGTGGTTGAAATGAAAGGTATCCCTAACCTCTATTGAAATAATTTATTTCAATAGTGGTTGAAATGAAACGCATCCTTAACCACTATTGAAATAATATATTCAAATAGTTGTCGTAATGACGTACATCCCTAACCACTATTGAAATAATTTATCTCAATAGTAATATTTATATTAATATTTATCAATAAATAATGATTCATTATACAGGGGGTTTGAATAGAAGTTCTGGCAATTGACAATATGTTCACTATCATTTAAATACATGTAATATACAATATTCATAGAACATGATATGTCTATAGAAAGAGAAACGTAAAGAAAAAAAAATAAGTAATACTTATAAAGATATTCATTCTAAGCTACGATTGAAAAATAATTTTAATAGAATATGTTCTTCAACAGTGTCTGTAAATTGATTTTTAAAATGGATTACATCCCGGAACAATATTTAAATAATTTATTTCAATAGTGGTTACAATGTGATTCTTCAAATGAAATACATCCCCAACCACTATTGAAATAATTTATTTCAATAGTGGTTTTATTTCAATAGTGGTTGCAAAGCGATTTTTCTAATGAAATGCATTCCCAACCACTATTGAAATAATTTATTTCAATAGTGGTTTTATTTCAATAGTGGTTGCAACATCGCTATCATGTCACCGTCAGTCAGTTAGTGATTATATTGTAAAAGAGGAAAGGGTGGTATTGTTTTTATTAATCAATCTTTTCATAATGTTAAAATGAGCAGGATACAACAATATATAAATATATCAATCCTTTTTTAAAATTAAGGCGAACGGACCATTGGCGGATTCCGGGGGTCGACCCCCCCCCCCCCCCTTTCTCTGGGGCATATTAATTTTTTTTTTAAAGCCTATTTACAGCCAGTTTTTCCAATTTATAATATATATACTGTAATTATCTCAAATAAATGCTTTTAAAATTGCTTATTTAAAGAATTTCGTATACTGCGTCCCATAATTTTGTTCTTATATGAAAAAAAACTTTCGATTTTTTATCGAAATAAAGTACATTGTACTCCCCTTCAGCATCCGGTGTTTACAACACTGAGTAAACATGTGGAAAATTAAAGAAAAAATACATAAAATTAAGCAGTATCGCTAAAAACACAGATTTATAATAACATCTACAATGTATTTGAATTGATTATAGTTCATACAGTTTTGAACTGACAAGCCATCGAGTAAAACGACGTTCAAGTACGAGTATACACGCATTCGTTTTACTTTTAAAAAACCGCTTTCAAATGTATTGTTCAGTTAATTAACTAAAGTAATTATAATAGATGGTTTTTACTTCGTTTCATACGAAAAATACAAAGAAAGTTACATGTCCCGCTTATGCAGGTTATGCTATTTTTCTGGAACGCTAGCTACCTTCATACACACATGAAACACAAAAGAAAGCCTTTTTAGTTTTGTTTCCAAGAATCTGAAATTCTGATACAAAAATACCTTGTAAAAGGTTTATATGTAAAACATTATGAAAATGCCAAACTTTTCTAGAGATGATCGCATCTGAACTAGTACCGGATGATGTGGGGCACCCATTACAGAGGTCACATCAAGTTCCCTGGGACGACAATTGTTTTTACCATTGTATTACACACGTACCATCTATTCAGCAGATAAATTATCCCCATTCTTTTGTCATATCCTATCATTTAGACCTTTATTAAAGAAGGCAATCGATAGAAATCAAAATCGATAAAAAGGTCAGAATTTAAAGACATCAAAGACATAAAAAATTACCAAAATATATCCAATTTCATAATTATAGTTTGTCGTAATTAGTCTCTGAGTTATTTTTTGTTTCTTAGTGTTTCTTTTGTATCAAGCATAGACGCACTTTATCATTGCTGGAGACTTGGGTTTCTTGAGGCTAGATATTATGGATTCTTCCTTACCTAAACCAAAACGGCAAAACACTCAATAATACAGTGCACTCTGCTGTTGAAATAGATGTGAAATAGATAGTGATGAGATAAATGTTTATTTTAAAAATACAGTTGTATACGCACGGAACACGTTCAAAAAGTCCTTGTTTATTGACAAATGATAAATTTTGCACATAATGGTTTTCATCAAATGGAACCCCCCCTTTTCCAAATTGCTGGATCCGCCTCTGCGGACCGAGGCTGAACGGCGTCAAGGGCGAACGAAGACTAAGGCGAACAGCGTCAAAGGCGAACGCGTCTTAGGGCGAACGAACAATCCACACCCCCCCCCTCCTCGCCCCGAAAAAAAACCACCTATCAGAAATCTAATGATCTCGCATTATTACTAAACTGGAATAGTCAAACATCTTACACATTATTGTTCGTCTCGTATAAGAAATCAGCTCCTGTCGAGGGCGGAAACGCACCAATGACAAAGGGGAATTCGGGAATTATTCGCTTTGTTTTGATGTTATGTCACCTAAATAAATCCACCCCTGCTATATATAAGTTAATCACGTGACGATCACAAAGGCCAACAAGACCAGGAAGAAAAATACCGTAATCGCCATGTTTGAAGAGGTTTGTTTTTTTTTAATTAGTTAATTATAATTACTATTTCATTTTTCCAAAAATTCAAAATGGAATAAAAAAAAGGTCTTAATCAAGAAACTCGAACTATTGTATACGTGTTCACTTTCAACATGCAAATTATATGGACATTAATTGAATAATTTACTGAAGTATGATAAACAATTAGTGATCGTTTTTTTTCTTTAGACTATCTCTTAAAATCCCATCAAAGTGTCTGACCATGGACCCTGAGTTCAGCCTTCAGGATGTGTTACGGTGTCATCTCTGTGAGACCCCGGGGCCCCCTATGTACTGTGTCATTTGTAACAAATATCTGTGTAAAGCCTGTGAGAAGGACCATATCTCTGATCAATCCAAAGATCACAAAGTGCTGCCATTTGAAAAGAGGGGATATACTCCAAAGTGTCAAAAACATCCCTCAAAAATATGTGAACATTACTGTGAACAATGTGACATTCCTATTTGTGCAACATGTGCTTCCTCTGAAGAACACCATGGCCATAAATTTATTGATATAACTAAAACTATGGATAACAAGAAAGAAAACATTCAAAAAGATTTACAAGAACTAGAGAAATCCATTTATCTTAAATACCGAGAGATTGCATCCATTATCCCAGTCCAGAAATCTGCTCTGAATGAAAACTCCCAGAAATTAACAACAGAAATTGACAAACATGGAGAAGATTTGCACAGAGAAATAAACACTATTATCAGAAACATGAAATCTAACGTGGAGGAAATGGACACCGAACACCTGGCTGTCTTAGACAAACAGGAAGATAAAATTAAACACACCATTTCTGAAATCGCACAGACCATTGCTGAACTGAAGACGTTACTGGACTCCAATGATGTCAGCCGTGTCTCTGCCTACAAATCCAGGAATGATGAATTCAGAAGATTGCCTCCTAAACTCACAGTGTCCTTACCAAGTTTTACCCCGCAGAAGATCAATAAAGAACAGCTTTATCAACTTTTTGGTTCTCTGTCAGCGTTATCTATCAAAACAGAAGAACATGGCTACACCATGGAATCTCCCGGTGCCGAGTCCTCTCCCCCGGACAGACCGCTCATTGATGTACCACAGATCATCACACAGATAAACACCGAGTATGAAGTATTACAAAGTGTGTCCTGTCTGAGTGATGAGGAGATGTGGACGCGTGGTAATGACGAAATCATGAGACTCTACAACCTCAGTGGGGAACTAGTGAAGTCAGTCCAAACCAAGTCAGGGAACAATCCACAGGACATTGCAGTGACAAGGAGTGGGGATCTAGTTTATCCTGATTACAGAGATAAAACTGTGAACATAGTGAAGAATACACAGATACAGACAGTGATCAGACTACGGGGGTGGAAACCTCACGGTGTCTGTAGTACCTCCTCTGGTGACCTCCTGGTTGTCATGGACAGTGATGATGATAAACAAACAAAAGCTGTGTGTTACTCTGGCTCCAAAGAGAAACAAAGTATTCAGTACGATGACAAAGGACAACCTCTCTATTCAGCTGGTCTTTACACTAAATACATCAGTGAGAACAGGAACCTAGATATTTGTGTGTCAGACAGTGGAGCCCGTGCAGTAGTGGTGGTCAATCAGGTCGGGAAACTCCGGTTTACCTACACTGGTCATCCCTCTACTACCAAGGAATCATATAATCCATGCGGCATCACAACAGACAGCCAGGGTCGGATACTGACAGCAGACCGTGACAACGACTGTATCCACATCCTGGATCAGGACGGGCAGTTCCTCCGCTACATTGACAACTGTCATTTACAGAATCCACTTGGTTTATGTGTGGACACCAGCGACAACCTGTTTGTGACTGATCACTGGTCAGGTACAGTGAAGAAAATACAATATAACATGTAAAGAAACTGTGTTTATAATGTTCAAACTATTTGTTTGTTAATTCACATGTAACATTAGTGAAGGAAATCCACATTACAAATGAAACAAACCATGTTTTATAATAATCAAACAGTTTATGATATTGAATTATATTTAAATAAAGTTCTCAAGTGACAACAGCTAAATATTACATGTAAATAAATTAAACTTGTTTGATAATACGTTTACATGTCAACTGTCTGTATTATATCTTGTATGTGAACAAACTACATGTACCTGACCGTGTTTACATAATGTATGTCAGCTGACTGATTGTTTTATTCATTAAATGTAAACTAACTGTTTTTTTATATTGGGTGTGACTGTCAACAGACCAAGAGTTATTTGAAACTCCAAACATTGCGTGCCATCAAACTGTGTGTGTAATATTATTATATCAAATGTATTTTCAATCTAAATGCAATATAATGTATACTGTTTATATCTGTATATTAAATAATAAATGTAAACTAGACACGATCTCGTTGCAAGCAACGAGGAGGTCTTCCGTCTGATTTTAGAACTTGAGATTTATGTTTGATCTTGAATTTGCTATTTAACAGCTAAACATGATTTAAAACAGAAAATGAGGGTCTACATTCTAAGGGCCAGGTACTATTTTGTTTCAGGTGTAAGAGCTTTGTTCAACAAGTGTTTAGAAATTCGTCACCGTTCTTGAGATATCTGTAAAAAACGTTTTAGGGGACTTTTGACCCCTAAAACCCCCTAATTACGTAACACATTAGAACATTATTATATTGTTAGGCTACATAACTGTAAGATAAACATATTTGCTTCTATAATTTATTACAAAATATCCCTCGGTAAAGAGCTATAGGAAAAAGACTTTAGAGCCTTCTAGGTCCCTACATTTAGGGGCCAGCCCCTTTTTCTTGGTGTCAGATAGACAATTTGCTCAACATTTGTTTAAAAGTTTGTTACCATTCTTGTGATATCTGAGAAAAAATGTTTAGGGGCCGGTCCCTTATCTCCTTATTGGGGCTGCTGAACCAAATTATTAAGGTTGCATGTTGTTAGATACACCATTTTGAGCATCTTTTCTTTTATACTGCATTTCAAAATATTTTTTTTTTGAGATATGGGTGATCAAAGTTTTAACCTTTTGACCCCTAAAACCCCCTAATTACATAACACATTAGAAAATCATTATACTGTTAGGCTACATAACTGTAAGATAAACATATTTGCTTCTTATAATCTATTACGAAATATCCCTCAGTTAATAGCTATAGGAAAACAAGAGGCCCATGGGCCACATCGCTCACCTGAGGAACAATAGGTATGATAAAGTCAGCTTAATGGATTCATAATACAAACAATCTGGACAATGTACAATAATACATGTAGATCATGTATATATAAAATCCATTTTTCCCCTTTGGAACTCGGATAGCCCTGATTGCTGCCAATATTTACAAGAGCAGACTTTAATTACTGCTCCTGCACATATATAGGGACTCAACGTTACGCAGGCAGGGATGTCCGCCCATCTACGCAACTCGACAGGTACCATCGTTAATGCAAGCAGGGATGACCACACACTTGCGCCAACAGCTCAACCTAACGCAAGCAGGGAGTGCCGCACACTTGCGCTAGAAAGGCCAGAACACCAGCACGGATGACCATACACTAGTGCTCCGCTGAAACCACCACAAGCAGGTATAACCGCACACTTGTATCAATGCGATACAGGGCAGGAAAGAACGCACACTCTGTATCATACATTAGAAAACACGAAGATTAGATAGAGCAGGGGTGTCCACACACTCAATCTCTCCGTACCTGTTCAAGTTTAACCCCAAACAGTCGCTCATCATAATGCAATAGACACTGTACCTATATATGTGCACATGTTGAGTATTGCAGTTCTCAAAAAGATCCTTTACAGTTGTTTATATATGGGATATTTAGCTGCATCAAACTCTGAACCTTCTTGTGAGGCCGAAGAATTGTCCTGGAGCCAAAGTCTTAACAATTATAAAGAATCATCTTGCTGATCCGTTTCTAAGAAGAAGATTTTTAAAGATTTGCTCTTTATATTCCTATGTAAAACTTTAACACCACTCCCCCCCCCCCCCCCCAATGTGGCCTCACCCAACCCCCGGGGATCATGATTTTCACAACTTTGAATCTACACTACCTGAGGATACTTCCACACAAGCCTCAGCTTTCCTGGCTGATTAGTTTCTGAGAAGAAGATTTTTAAATATTTACTCTATATATTCCTATGTAAAACTTCAACCCCCCATTATGCCCCACCCTACTCCCAGGGATCATGATTTTCACAACTTTGAATCTACACTGCCTGAGGATGCTTCCACACAAGTTTCAGCTCTCCTGGCTGTTTAAATTCTGAGAAGAAGATTTTTAAAGATTTACTCTATATATTCCAATGTAAAACTTCGACCCCCCATTGTGGCCCCATCCTACCCCCGGGGGTCATTAATTTCACAACTTTGAATCTACACTACCTGAGGATACTTCCACACAAGTTTCAGCTCTCCTGGCTGTTTAAATTCTGAGAAGAAGATTTTTAAAGATTTACTCTATATATTCCAATGTAAAACTTCGACCCCCCATTGTGGCCCCATCCTACCCCCAGGGGTCATGATTTTCACAACTTTGAATCTACACTACCTGAGGATGCTTCCACACAAGTTTCAGCTCTCCTGGCTGTTTAAATTCTGAGAAGAAGATTTTTAAAGATTTACTCTATATATTCCAATGTAAAACTTTGACCCCCCATTGTGGGCCCACCCTACCCCCGGGGGTCATGATTTTCACAACTTTGAATCTACACTACCTGAGGATGCTTCCACACAAGTTTCAGCTTTCCTGGCTGTTTAGTTTCTGAGAAGAAGATTTTTAAAGATTTACTGTATATATTCCTATGTAAAACTTCGACCCCCCATTGTGGCCCCACCCTACCCCCGGGGGTCATGAATTTCACAACTTTGAATCTACACTACCTGAGGATGCTTCCACACAAGTTTCAGCTTTCCTGGCTTTCTGGTTCTTGAGAAGAAGATTTTTGAAAATTTCTCGAAATTTTTCATTAATTTCTAATTATCTCCCCTTGAAAACGGGTGTGGCCCTTAATTTTCACAACTTTGAATTCCCTTTGCTTAAGGATGATTTTTGCCAAGTTTGGTTGAAATTGGCCTAGTAGTTCTTGAGAAGATGTTGAAAATGTGAAAAGTTTCCGGACAGACGGACAGACGGACAGACGGACGGACAGACGGACGACAGACAAAATGTGATCAGAATAGCTCACTTGAGCTTTCAGCTCAGGTGAGTTAAAAACTTTAAAGCCCTCTAGGTCCCTTATATTAGGGGCCAGCCCCTTTTTCTTGGTATCAAATGAAAAGTCATTTCATTGTAAAGACATTTTGCTAAACAATTGTTTAGAAATTTGTTACCATCTTTGAGGTATCTGAGAAAAGATGTTTTAGGGGCCGGTCCCTTATCTCCTTTTTGGGGCCGCTGAACCAAATTTTTAAGGTTGCATGCTGTTAAGTACATCATTCTGAGAATCTTTTTTTTTTATACTGCATTTCTAAATATTTTTCATTTTTGAGATATATGTGATCAAAGTTTTGGACTTTTGACCCCTTAAAACCCCTATTTACATAGCACATGAAAAATCGTTATGCTGTCGGGCTTCATAACTGTAAGATAAACATATTTGCTTCTATAATTTATTACAAAATATCCCTCGGTAAAGAGCTAGAGATAAAAGTTTTTAGAGCCCTCTAGGTCCCTAATATAAGGGACCAGCTCCTTTTTCTTGGTATCAAATGAAAGGTCTTGTAAATATAAACCTTTTTTACATTACATGTTTTAATAGAATATTTTCCAGAAAAGAGATAAAGAAAGAAAAGCACGAACATTTTTTTTAATCTCAATTTTCGGGTCCAGGCGAGCGTCGGCGCTTTTCAAGATAAAAATGATTTAAGACCTTCATGCACAACTTCAGTCTTTTGTCTATCAACCCTGAAAATTTCAACTTTATATCTGCAATAGTTAAAGAGGAGTTCCGCCGACAAAATACCCCTATAAAAATCATAAAATCGACGATATCTCAAAAACGGAAGTGACGTCATCAATGAAAAAAAATTTGCAACAAGGTTCAAATCAATACCTATCAGATCTGAAAGTTTCATAAAAATTAAATGAGCCATTGCTGAGAAATGGCGTGCACAAAATTTGTAAGAAAAAAATAATAATAATAGGGAAGAAGAAACAAAGCAATAACAATAAGGTCTTCCGTTGGAAACGGAAGACCTTAATAAACTGTATAATTATGACGTGTGGTTGATAACATCAATAACATAGGCTCTTGACATTACATACATTTTTTTCTCAGAGGTAGAAAGTTCTCTTCACTTTACACTGCTATATAAAAGTACATTATCTCATAGTTAGGAATACCATCTACCACTCAGAAGAAATGTTTGCATTATCAAGTGCTTAATCAGGCATCAATTAAACAATGAAATGCTTTCATGTTTTTATGTGTCATGTGGATATGAACACAGTGAGAATTGCAGAAAAAATAATTAACTCTAAATCGCATTCGATGGTTTTGCAAAATTGATCGTTATTGTCGATCAGCACGTTTCACAGATGGAACAGCCAATTCTTCCGGATATTAAGGTTACCATGGTTACTATAACTACTTGGAAGTCTGAGGTCAGACCGTCCAAGTCCATATTTATGAAAGTTTGGATTATTTTGTTATTGATGGTAACTTAGCAACATATATAGATAGGACGGACTGATCTCAGACTTACAAATAAATATTGAATATGACCATATCTATAGAAGAATTGATTGTAACTTCTATGCAATATGTACTGATTGAGAAAATTGATAACTTGCATACTTGCTTTTAATAAATAATTAAAATTTAGGGAACAATTAAGAGAGAGAGAGAGAGAGAGAGAGAGAGAGAGATGTAAATATAATTAATACAAATGGGCCACATTGCTCACCTGAGAAAAAAAAGCCATAACAAAATCAGCTTTGTAAAGTCATATACAAAATATTTGGACAATTTAATAGAAATGGTCCAGTACAAAAATATCTTAAAATTTGACACTCATTGTGGCCCCCAACCTACCAAAATGTTCTTGATTTAAAGAGCCTTGAATCTAGTATATCTGAAGATGCTTCCACACATGTTAAAGCTGTTCTGGCCAATTGGTTTCTGCCAGGGTTGGCAAAAAAGCGGGAAATATTCATATTTTCCAGGGGCCCGTTTCACTAAAAAGCGTAAGATACGACGAAACTTAAGTTAGGCATTAGGGCGTACGCCAAAATTTAGTCCGGCGTAAACTGCGTTTCACTAAGAGGCGTACGCCTGGCCGTAAACACTAGTATCGGACTAAGTTAAGGCCAGACTTCCGTCCTTGACAACGAGCTTATGCACATGCCCAGACAGATGATAAACAGTAGAAAGGAAGATAGATAGATGAATAGATATATAGATAGATAGATATTCTTTAGATAGATAAAAAGATAGAAACTTGTCAATTGTGTTTGCGTGAGAGAGAGAGAGAGAGAGAGAGAGAGAGAGAGAGAGAGAGAGAGAGAGAGAGAGACGTAAAGTATTCAGGCATATTTATCCTGTTAAGTGACAAAATCACTAGCAAAACTTGCTAAAATGTTTCATTTGAAAGATATATTTGATGAAGCATATAGGATATGTTCATTCAAAATTATTAACTCAACAGAACTATTTTGTTATCGATATCTACGGGAATTTCACCATGCTTCGAACACCCTTGGAATTTCTCTTTTGATCATGCTTCAATTTTGGCCCGAGTATAAATATTTTTTTATTAAATTTTCTGGTTTTATCTTACTATATCATTGAAAGAAAATCAGTTAATTTGTTTAAAAATAAAAAATATAGCGAATTAATGCAGTAATGAGCTTTTTAACAATGGATTGGACAATATTAAGCAAACATCGAACAACCATACAACAGATACTTAAAATAACGAAATTTTAATATTTCATGCAAAAAAAAACCCCCGAAGAAACCCCCGAATAAATATAAATATATTTGGTACTTTCATATTAAGATTTGTGTTAATGTAAATTGTGGAGCAAAACTGACCTAGGAAATAATTGATGAATTCCAAGTCTATTTTTTTAAACAATTTGTTTCCGAAGTTAGTTTTTTTTTCGAATTATTTAAGTGAAAGGGTACATACAAACCATAAGTGCATGCACGTTTATTTGTAAATGTTTCACCAAAATTATCAAATCCAAGGTACAGATGTATGTGTCAGACATATGGTGGACTAAACATAAATTACCCAAGTACATTTACATGTGTATTTAGTATATGGAACGAGGCTTCATATAAATTTGATGTTAATAAAGAGGATGTGTATGTAACCTACGAAATAAAATCTATTTAATCTGGAGTCAATGTTTTGCATCGGTTGTATGATAAATAAATTATCTAATATTTTAAAAAAAAATTAGTGACTTTTGACGACTCTAAAACATAGCTGGAGCTATCATCATATTTTGGTATTTACATTTTAACAATACTGAAAATACTTTTGTGATTAACCTTAGTTAGACTACCTAAGCTAACACCTTTTACTCACCCAAAAATTAAAAAAAGAGGAAAATATAAAAGTCAATAATTCACTTAGTGAGTTTTAAATTTCAAAATATCCCACATATTTTGCGTGGAAGTTTGGGGGGGGGGGTGAAATGCTTGAAATGCTAGACATTTCTTATACAAATATACCATTGTACTACATGTGCATCATGTATGTATATCTTCTGCATTATTCGTTGCCCAATTTACAAAAAAATATGAAACGTAAATCAAATTATTGAATAAAAATAATCAAATGAAAACTGTATATCGATTGTATAAATATGTCATTTTTACATGTAAACGGCAAGTGCAAATATAAAGAATGTGCATAAAACATGCAAAGAAGGTTTCTATTCGAGAATTGGTACCACCTATCAAAACTCTCTGTTTTCTTAATTTCATATAAAATTAATAAAACTTACATGACAAATTGTACAATTTAACATTACGGTCAGCACCAATATTCTCAGCAACAGAATTAGCAGTCCATTCCTGTTTACGCCATAAGTTACGACTACCCTTGGCTAGGCGTAGATTTTTGTCTTAACTTAAGGCGGGCGTAAAGGTACGCCTTTTAGTGAAAAGGACCTTAGTCCAAATATTTGACTTAAGTCCGGACTTACGACAGGCGTAAGGTTACGCCGGGCGTACGCCTTTTAGTGAAACGGGCCCCAGGACGGTTGGAAATTCTGGGAATTCCTGGGAATTATTGGTATTTCCCGGTAAATACTGAGAAAAAAAGTACAACTACATATTATACTACTTCTTACTTAGTTTTAATCAAATCTGTTGGGATGCAGACAATAGTACATGCATCTTGTCAGCTATGGAATTTTATAATAGTCTTTGGTTTTGACCGGCCGGAAATGCATTTGTTATCTCCTTATGAATATTCCAAACATAGATCATTCATACACCATTGTTATTTAGTTTTAAGACTTAGGTCAGGTATAGGTGCATCTATACAGTTATCATAAAAATGATATCAAAAGTTTCATTTCCTGGGGCCCGTTTCACTAAAAGGCGTAAGATGCAACGAAACTTAAGTCTGGCCTCGGGGCGTACGCCAAAATTTAGTCCGGCGTAAATTGCGTTTCACAAAGAGGCATACGCCCGGCCGTAAATATTAGTATCGGACTAAGTTAAGGCCAGACTTACGTCCTTGATAACGACCTTATGCACATGCGCATACATATGATAAACAGATAGATAGATACAAGATAGAGAGATACGTGTATCTAGAGAGATAGAAAGATAGAACTTGACATTTGATTTTTAGCGAAATTTTCTCATTTCTCATACAAATAAACCATTCCACTTTATGTACATTGTGTATGTATATTTACTGCATTATTCATTACTCAATATACTAAAAAAATGAAACGTTAATCAAATATTATTAAATACAAATTATAATCGAATGAAAACTATCGACTGTTTGTCTAAATATACTGTTTCAACGTGTACTAGGCAAGTGCAAATATAAATAATGTGTATAAATCGTTGTAAGTAAGTTTCTATGCGGGAATTGATACCACATACAGAACTCTCTATTTTCTTAATTTGACATGAATTTAATCAAATTTACATTACAAATTGTACATTTTAACATTACGGTCAGCATCGATATTCCCAGCAATAGAATTAGCAATCATTTTATGTTTACGCCGAAAGTTACGACTACCCTTGGCTAGGCGTAGATTTTTGGCTTAACTTAAGGCGGGCGCAACGTTACGCCTTTTAGTGAAAAGGACCTTAGTCCAAATATTTGACTTAAGTCCGGATTTACGCCAGGCTAAAGGCTACGCCGGGTGTACGCCTTTTAGTGAAACGGGCCCCTGGTTATTTGGTGTATATGAAAATGGGCCAAGAAAATTATGAATGTAAAGTGTGACCTGTGTCACTACCTCAGTATGCAACACACTTGAGAAGCCAATTAGCCCCACTCATAGTATATATCTTCCCAAAACAGGGGCCTTTTCCACTAAAAGGCGTACGCCCGGCGTAACCTTACACCTGTCGTAAGTCCTGACTTAATTCAAATATTTGGACTAAGATCCGTTTCACTAAAAGGCGTAACTTTGCGCCCGCCTTAAGTTAAAACAAAAATCTACGCCTAGCCAAGGGTGGTCGTAACTTCAGGCGTAAACAGGAATTGACTGCTAACTCTTTTGCTGAGAATTGAAAAGGTATTTAGTATTTGCACTTGCCGTTTAAATGTTAAAATGACATATTTAGACAATCGATATAGAGTTTTCATTCGATTATTTTTATTTAATAATTTGATTTACGTTTCATATTTTTTTGTAAGTTGGGCAACGAATAATGCAGAAAATGTACATACATGATGCACATATAGAAAAAAGGTATATTTGTATAAGATATGTCGAGCATTTCAAGCATTTCACACCCCCCCAACTTTCATGCAAAATATGTGTGAGCGGGATATTTTGATATTTAAAACTCACTAAGTGAATTATTTACTTTTATATATTTTCCTCTTTTATTATTTCATTTTTGGTGAGTAAAAGGTGTAAACTTAGGCAGTTAAACTAAGGTTAATCACAAAAGTATTTTAGTATTGTTGAGATGTAAATACCAAAATATGATGATAGCTCCAACTATGTTTTAGATTCGTCAAAAGTCCCTAATCTGTTTTAAATATTAGATTTATCATACAACCGATGCAAAACATATGAAAAGCGCGACAAATTTAGACGTAATAAAGATCATAGGCGTTGCACGCAACGGGTCTCAGAAAAATGCTTGTAAAGGATATATGATGTAGTAATAAAAATCGTAAATGAATAAAAATAACACACACACACACACACACATGCACACGTTTTTTGTGTATGTGCATGTATATGTATGATTTGTTTACTATGGAATATTTGGCAGTTTTTATTGAAAACTTTTCATATTCACATTACAAATGTACTATAATTTGTAAATTCTTATGAAGATTGTTGTTGAATTTAAATAAATGAGTGACTGCTAAATTGTTTTCACATACATTCCTTTCTCCAATTTCACGAGATTTTCGTTTTTCATTTCGCAACGTCAGCAAAATACACAAATAGCTCAATTAGCAAAACAACATCGTGGGAATTTTCACCTATTTGTAAGGCGTGGTCATTCCTTATAAGGAATGTTTTTACTTCGTCATGCAAGATTAAGCCGAATTAAGGGAATGTTTCCACCTGGATGAGGGTTTTCTTGAGAGGTAACATGTAAGCAAAATCGGGGTTTCAGTTCCTTGGGGATAAATCAATATATAACAGGAATTTTTAACGGAATAAAGCGCTTCTCCCTTTGTTGATTGCATCTTGTTAAATAAGAGTGTCGCTCTATATATACTCCTGTTATTTGCAACAGTCTACGGGAAACTTGCTGATTTTACTACGGGGCGTGCAGTACATGAACTTTGAATAAGCGCTTTAATCCGTCAAAAGACCTTATTTTAGCTTGATTTCCCCAAAAGAAGCCAAGCCCTATTTCTCTGATATGGAACCCCCTCAAGAAAACCCTCCTCTCAGGGGAACTTCCCCTTATGTACAGATTTTATCTTGTTAAATCGCTTTATAATATGATTCGTCGCTCTATATATACTCCTGTTATTTGCACCGCTCTACGGAAAAATCGCTGATTTTTCAATGGAGCGATGTGTGCAACGCATTCACTTGACTGAAGCTCTTTATTCCGTTAAATTCCTGTTTTATATATGTACAATGTATATTTATATACGGAGGTAAGCGCTTCTCTAAAGTGCATGCAATTCTTAAATATGGCTTATTCCGTAGGCGTAAATCACATAAGTTAAAAAGTAAGTTAAATTTATAATTGATCTGCTATTTAAAAATACTATACCTGTTTTATTGTAAATCAAAAATAGGAGCGCCATATTCATTAAAAGTTTTCGTTTAAACAGCTCATTTTCAAAGGTTGAAAATTGTCATTATACATGACTGTGTAATTCCAAGGAAATGATCTATCTAAATATTCGGGTAGAATCTGCATACATAGAGATGATACCGGTAAATTAACTTACCATATAAAGCTCTTTTGCGACTTATTCCGTAAATGCCTAACATTCACCAGCTTTCTTCGTGACTTTATTGGTTAATTTTTTAAAAATATTCCTCGATGATGAAGACTTATAAAATCTTAAATAATACGTACAATATTTATTTTATGCTTGGCTAACCCAATGATTTATTACCCCGTGATCCATATTATTAATTTCAAGTTTTCAAGAAGGATTAGCACCCAAAAACTTATTTGCAACGCGTTGCAGATAACATTATATAGCCATTATATATAGATAGGGTATATATATATATATATATATCTCTATCTTCCCCTACATAACGTGTTATAACGGCTTATTGATGGAAATTCATAAGCCTGGGCTTGGAGTGAATGGACAGTGTAATTTGTACGCTAACGAAATACGTTAAAAATTGACTCCAACAACAGAGTTTGTAATCATTTTTTAACTGGAAAAAGTGCGTCTACTTTGTAAAATCAATTTTAAAATCTTGATCTTTTATACTGTCCAATATTTATGCTGACTTGGCTTTTTCTGATTGTTTTGATTTTACAATAGCACTAATTAAGACTAAGAACTTAGTATCCTGTTATTAAAATAACTAAATACAACTAAGAAGAAATCTATTTGATAGCAAATATATCTGGACATACATGTATACTATTGATTTCATATCAATCATAGGGCAGGAGAATTTTTTAAAAAATGACAAATTATTTGGCGTTTTTACTAGAAAGGTTTTAAAACATTTAAAAAAACATTGAAAGCTACCCAAAATGTAGGGACGGGTCGCACAGACAAAATAAGAATTGTTTACAAAACTTTTTAGGGGGAGAGATGTAAATGCAAGATTTTTTTTATAATTTATTATTCTTTCTCAACACTGTGGTTTATCAAAAGTACCCATTATATAATTATTAATTTTTTCAATATATTTAGATTAAACAAAACCACAAACTTTCTTTGCTTAAAACGCCTTAAGATGACAAACATATTGATGTCAAATGTATAAAATCAATTGATTGTAATTAAATTTTATTAAATGGTTTTTTTAACATGCCGAAACCTCTGAGATGTCTGGGTTTTTTTTAGAATCACCAATGTATATTTTCATATCGAGAGTCATAGGGTAAATAATTGGTTCATTTTTTTCAATCTTAGAAGATAACCCAATATATACAAACACTTGACGTTTCAACATTTCTTTTCATAAGAGTACATGGTCCCTCTTCATACAAATTTAGCAAATGCATATATACATGTATAATACAGAGCCTCCAGAGAGCGCAAATATGCAATGAACTACACATTACAATTCAAAACATTTAATTTACTTTATTTATATATACAACACAATCAGTTTACATATCCAAAACACACACATTATAGATATATCTGCACCCTAAAGAAATGGTGTAAATTATATAAGATATATAATTTAAATACACTGCTTACATATGATACATGTAATTCAATCTTACACAAATTGTTCACAAGTAATGTTGTATTTTCTTCACGTTACCTGTGCTCCACTGAGCCACAAAGAGGTTGTCTCTGGTGTCCACACATAAACCCCATGGACGCTGTAAATGGCAATTGTCAATGTAGCGGAGGAACTGTCCATCCTGATCCAGGATGTGGATACGGTGGTTGTCACGGTCTGCTGTCAGGATCCGACCCTGGCTGTCTGTTGTGATGCCGCAAGGATAGAATGATCCCGTGGTAGTGGAGGGAGGACCAGTGTAGGAAAACCGGAGTTTCCCGGCCTGATTGACCACCACTACTGCATGAGCACCAAAGTCTGACACACATATACATGTATCTTGGTTCCTGTTTTCACTGATGTATTTAATGAAAGGTTCAGATGAATAGAGAGGTCGTCCTTTGTCATCGTACTGGATACTTTGTTTCTCTGTGGAGTCAGAGTAACGTACAACTTTTGATGGTTTTTCGTCACCATTGTCCATAACAACCAGGAGGTCCCCAGAGGAGGTACTACAGATATTGCGGGGACTCCATCCATGTAGTCTGATCACTGTCTGTATTAGTGTATTCTTCACTTTGTTAACAGTATTATCACTGTCATCAGTATAAAATAGATCTCCACTCCTTGTTGCTGCTATGTCCCCTGGAGAGCTTTCCGACTTGGTATATACTGACTTCAATAGTTCCCCACTGAGGTTGTACAGTCTCATGATTTTCTCATCGCCACACGTCCATAACACTTCATCACTCAGACAGGACACACTGCGTAGTACAAACTGTCCGAACTCTGTCTTAAACTCAGTGATGATCCGTGGTACATCAATGAGCGGTCTGTCCGGGGGAGGGGACTCATCGCCAGAAGAATCCATTGCACGTGTTTCTGTTATTATAGAAAATGCTGATGTTAGTATAAAGATATATCATACGGCGAGGCTCAATCTTTTTCCCAGGGAGGTCCACTCTAACTTAAGTTTTTTCAACAAAGAAAATGGTAAAAAAATCAAATCTTTGCCCAAAACTTAAAGGGGCATGGTCACGATTTTGGTCAAATTTTATTTTTGTATTTTTATTGTTTACAATGCCTTAGAGATGCATTACTAATGTTCATCTAAAATTTGGGTGCCATTCGTAGAGTTATAAGTAATAAACAGAGTTCACAATTCTTTGAAAAATAAACATGGCCCGTGACCTTTTTTTTGTTTACTTTGTCTCAATATAACAGAAAAAAGTTCTTTTTCAAGCTGATTTTTACTATCTTCTAATTCGTTGAATCAGAAATAGACAGTTCTTAATGTTTATCACATTATTTAGGTAAAAAACTGGAACTTTCCCTTCAACATTCAGAATGTAAACAGAAACATGATCTAAGCTTTGTTTACATAACAGAGAATTGTAAGATCTATGTCTCGCTTTAAACACGACGACTGAAAATTAATTTTTGTTGACTGTTAGAAATGCCTTACTGAAGTTTTGTAAACGTTCAAAACTGAAAAATAATTCTTGAAAATCGTGGCTATGCCCCTTTTATACTTTTTTATGCATATATAGTGTAAAATGTATTATAAAATATTATAGTGTATATAATAGATCTTACAGGTATGGGTATTCTGTACCAACATTACTATGTATTGGGTAAATAATTTTGTAGAAAAGGACGTGGGGGGGGGGGGGGGGGAGGGGTGTTATAATTTTAAAATTTATAACTTTGCAAATCCAAGGGTGAAGTTCAGGATCCCCCCTCAAGATCAATGCACAATTCAAACTAGTGAATACGTTATAGCTAAATAACAAATTGATAATATAGACATGTGACAATCTTGTATGCATTAACTCCCTTGTCAAGACATTAAAAAGTCGTTTATGAATTGGTATTGTGTTTCTTTGCAGATAGTATATAAGATTGATTGTTGAAATGATCATGAAGAATTAATAATTCACAAACACACACGTGTATATATATATATATATATATATATATATATATATATATATATATATATATATATATATATATATATATCATATACGTCTCTGAAAACTTCAAATATTTCTATTATTGTAAATGACAAACCTTAGGCTTATCCGGCCATTTCATGCAAATACTCACTCTGAAGGGCCCGGTTTTTCTCTTTTACGTGTATGCAGATAGTATAAACATTGATTGTTGGAATGAAGCATTAATAATTCGCAAACACACAGATATATATAACACACGTCTCTTAAAACTACAAATACGTATATTATTGTAAATGTCAAACCTGAGGCTAATCCAGCATGACCATTTCATGGAAATACTTGCTCCGAAGGGCCCGGTTTTTCTCTTTCAGCTTTCAGGTGCATGTAGAAAATTCTTTTCTGATCACGTATGGAATTAAATAGACCGAGGCAAGTCAATAATTTAAAAAACGTGTGGCTGTCGTATTTGTTTGTAAACAGTGCTTTACTACTTCTAACGTTAGCCTACACGTATTTTAAAAGTCGATGTTGTCGTTGATGGATACATGTAAATAGTTACATAACATTTTAATCAAGTTTTTTTTAATTTAAAAAAAATCATTAGAATTTTACGGTAACAATTTTAAGTTAACAGATGAATGAGATGATTCTACAATCATTTAATATTTATTCGTTTGATGAGATATCGGCGCTTCTGATTGGTTGAAAAATTTCTTTGATACCTGCATCAATAAAATTTTGCCGGATCTACTTTTCTCAACTGTTCTGATCTAACACTATTTATAGAACGGGAATTTCCAAGATAAACACAGTCAACAAAATGTAAAGTTGTGTCTGTTTTATTATCAGCAAACAAAATGCATCCTTGTGAATATAAAAACTTGAAAGTTTAACCTTCAAAAATAAACAAAAACACATTATTTGATTCACGAAATAGAAAATTTAGCGTCTTCTCACGATTTCGTCTGCTTGAGATCAATCAACATTTACAGCGAGGCTGGGTGTTCCTTTTCCAGGAATATTATAACGAACATAGAGTCCTATAAACTTTCACGGTAACACTGCTGTTCAAATTTGGTAACGATAATTTTTAAATTTACACACGTACATGATCGGTCATCAGAATAAGCGTCGTAAAGAAAAGCTATGAGTAATGCACCAACTCCTTCGGCGCATTCCAAGCGGCAGATATACCATTTAAGTATATCACTAGCTATCTAGTTACCACAACGTTTACAAAAGTCGCTTATACATACTATTCTTTGTCGACATATCAGCTATTTTCGTCCACGGTCGCTTTTCCTTGGATAGTTATGTCCAGTTGCATATTCCAGCGATCTCACATGAAAACTAGTTTTATTACGAGTTTTTCTGCACATTGAATAATATCACAAGCTATTGCATGTATTTTCCTTTCGTTTTCAATTCAGCCGGTTCAGAGTTTAACTCACTATTTGTGTTTAATCCATTAAATTCAGCTCAATAGCTCTGCATCAGCTGAAGGCGCATCCATTTTGAACATTGTTGCTGTTGTTGTTTTGTATTCATACGCGCCGCTTCATTTACATTATTTACATTTTTGAACAATGACACTTCACAATTTTTTATTTGAAAATGTTTTATTAAATGATAAGAAATGAAGATAATAATTTTTCTATTGATCGACGTATCAAAGAAAAAATTGACCGGAAAACTTTTTCATCAATGCGCTACGCGCATTGATGAAGTTTTCCGGTCAATTTTTTCTTTGATACGTCGATCAATAGAAAAATTATTATCTTCATTTCTTAAGTAGTTTTATAAATTGTCTTTTAAGGATGACGTTTACTCAGAATGAAAAATAATGTCCACTGATGATAATGAAAAACCAACTATTGTGTGTTATAGACCTTTTATTGTAATGTTATTTTTCATCTTCAAAAAAGTAGGTCAATGACCTACTTTTTGAGTTAATGGCCATTGTATATATTTGGAAAATTAAAGGAAAATCACTTAAAATTTTACACCATGATTGAGATTTTCTTAATTGTAAAAATGATACAAATTGCTCACCATTTTTGAAAATGAAATACAATTTATGAATGGCAGTGACACTAAATATATACAAAGCATTAAGTTTTCCTTCACAATTTTTAAAAATAATCCAGTCCGAATTTCCTCTATCACTTTTCAAATTCCTACCCATTTTTGATCCAATTTTATAAAAAATTGAATGATGATAATACAAAAACATTTATAGTATTAAACTACTTATATTGATCTTATTCTGTTGACATATAATTTATATGATGTCAATGATCAAAATTTTGAGATATGGTGTCTTTTCTCGTTTTTAAGCATATTTCAATATTTGTTAAATTCATGCCATACGGTTACTATAATGAATGAATGAGGAAAAACTACCAGAAAATATGCAAAATTATATAGACTAAAATATAAAATCTTAACTTTTAAAATTAGAGTACTTCCAAAAATGTTTTAGCAGAAAACAAAATCTGCAAAATTTAGTCCGAATTTCCTCTGTTTGGCTAAAAGTCTATTTTTGTTTTGGCATAATTCCATAATATAGTAGAAATATCGAATGTTATGTCAATAATAATTCATTTCACAGATACTTTTTGTGTTTAGAACAAATTTTACTCATGACATTTAACTTTATAACAATCCGAATTCGAGAACTCAAACCCTGAGTAAACAACACCCTTAAGACAAACCATATTATTAACCGTGCTGCATGCTTATTTTCATTGATTAAACATGAAGTCTTTATAGGGGGTGACTTGGGGTTTATTGAGTTGTTATTCCGTCGGTTTTTTTTATTTGCAAATAATTTAAATTACATTTTTTAAAAGCATACATGTACTTGATGATTTTTTCCCTGGAAAACACATGCTAAAAGAATTAGTAGGCCTAACCAATGCACTCTATGCTACCGCCATTATCCTTATTTTCAATACAGTTAAATTAAGCTAAGTAATCAGATACGCCTTATGATAACAAATACGTCATTTGTTTTAACCCTTTTTATCGAAAATGTAAACGCAGGCTTATTTGCGGTAATAATCATGTTATTTTTCCTAAAATGACCACCAGCTCATGGGATATTTTAAATCAAGTTTGGTCTCATAATTGTAGCGGGAGGCAGACTTTCGTTGTTTGATCAACATAATCATTATTATTCAGGATCCTATCAAACATATACATACAATAACAGTTAAATGGAATCAATTTACATCAGCTGCAATATAGTTTACCCTCTTCATATTTGGTTACTCAATGTACATTATTTAAATACTTATAAAGATATTTGACTTTCGCATAAATATTACTGCGAAACCGACTATAATACTAGAACATATGTGTAAAATGTTATTTAAAGGGATCTAGATACGATATAAGATCAAAATTTTTTTTTTTTGTATTTTATTTATAATTTTTTTTTACATTTCCCACGACGTCTATTATTCAGCATAGATATAGTTTCTCAGCATTTCAGTCTATTTCAGAATTTTTCCTAAAATAAAAATCACGCACCATTTTTTGAAAAGCACTAGAAAAACTCAGTATTGATATGTTTTTACTTATTCAAAATTATTTTCGTTAAGTCCAAAATGTTTTCATCGAGGGGTTTAGAAAAATATACAATACATGATCGATTCTCTATAATAATACAGAGATTCATGTGTATTTAAAAAATATATATGAATAAGTCCCGCCAACTTTCGTTAAAAAGAATCATTTTGTAAATCTAGCAATTTAAAACGACAAAAAAATCACCATATTTAGTAACCACGAACCGTTTTACCAATTAATTGCTATTTTAGATAAGCCCATGAACGCTATCATAACCGTAATTTTGAATCGGGCTCGTGATGGTACATCAATTAGGTCGGGATCAGGGTATTTTGATACACGTTCGACTTTCCTCTGTAAAACTTCGACGGACGGTGTTCACTTAGTACGAGAAAATGACGGAGGAGAAAGCGGTGACAGTTTTCAGGGATTATCTAAGGATCAAAACTGTACACCCAACACCGGCGTACGGTAAGAGACAGAGACGTTGTTTGGTGTTTTTTGTTTTTTTACGTGTTCCATGCGTCATACAAGTGTTCATGTGATGCAGCAGTTATACAGTACACTCAGTTTTCTACTCTAGTGTAAGACCCATAACACTCAAGTGGACAAATTCATTTGCAAACATGCATTTCTATTATATAGTTTGTTTTTTTTAACCGGGATGTGATGACACTGTACATAACGTCATTACTAATGGCAGTGCAAATAGCAGAGAATGCATGACTTAATTAAGACATTAGAAGTTTGAACTTTACATTTTCTTCTTCTTCTTCCTATAATGTGCTGGCCTCGGTTTCCGAGTGTTATAGCACGCATCGAACACAGCTAAAAGCCTCCTAATCACAGTTAAAATCGGGTAAAAGCAATGGTCTGCATGTCACTTACGCAGCTAGGTTAAGGACGCCCATGGATTACCGTATGAAATAAATACACTAAAAACGGACTTTATTCCAGACAAAGTATACAAACTCATCCAAATATGGCAATGATAAAGTTTATACATCATTATGTAACTACCGATCTCCCCTACATTTTTCACCGGAACACAGCCACCGCATCAGCTGTTTATCACGTGATACGCTAAAAATAGAGCAGCTACATATGACTTCATTTATTGCAAAAGTTCGACGATATACGAATAAAATATTAAATTGTTGTTTATATCACTTAAAAGAAAATTAATTGCTTAATCTAAAAAGTGCTGGGAGCAACTATAGCAGTACCAGCAACATGCTTAACTTTAGCATTGATCGTTCAAGTTTAATAAAAAATTTCAATAACCGAGTTAATTCACGTGTCAAAAAAATGTTTCCTTTCAAGCAACAACTTGCTCCCAGCACTTTTTACAATCACTGGTATTTGATGAAAATAAAAAAGTTAAACACAATCCTTAAAATTGACGGGATATCGTTGAACTTTTGCAATTTTAGACAGATGTATATGATTTTATGCAAAATAGCCGATTTTCAAACGCACTGATGATCAGGATCAAGGGCAGATAATCTGGCGTTGTGAAGCGCGGAAAATTTAAAGATTTACATTGTTAATCGTTGGTTATTCCTTACCTGCACATTTCATTAACCTTTTAAACCTTTCAATTCGTAAAATACACAGGAATATTACCAATTTATTATTTTTTGTTCAGTAAACAGAAAAGAGTGATAGATTCGTCAATGCACCAGAACAGAATCAGATAACCCCATGCGCGGATCTAAGGTCTGGGGTGGGTGCTGGTTTTCTATAAATGTCTTCCTTATAATTTTAGACTAATTAAAGTGTATATATAACAGGCTAAAGAAAAATAATAAGAAGCCAGATCCACGCGTACGTAGGATCGTTTTTGAAAGGGGGCAGACTCATCCAAAAAACCTTGACAAGCAAAGAAAAAAAATCAATATTTCTTTACATACTCTCAAAACAGTTGGGGGCCAACTCCATGCATATTAATTTCTTATATGTAAATTTAAAAAAAAAAATTTCAGAAAGAAAAAGCAGGGGGGGGGGGATCATCCCCCCCCACCCCCATCTTATGCTACGTACCTGCTTCAATCTACCCCTGTTTATTAAATATGTAATTTGATATTGTTATCAAGTGTGTCCATGCGCGGATCTAGAGGAGGGGTAAGAGGAGTCCCAACCCCCCTGGAAAATGAAAATTTATTAAATTTACATACGTCTAGTAAAATCATCGCAAATATGCCTCGGACACGACCATCCCCCCCCCCCCCCCCCCACAATCACATCACATCACAATCTCATCCTTCAGACACCCCCCCCCCCCCCCACCCCCCCTGGAAATTTTTTTGGATCCGCGCATGGTGTCTCTGCCACGATATAAGTTAATCTTGCTTATAACTATAAGAGTACCATAAAGTCAGAATATTTTTTTTCATCATATTAAGATACAGAATTCTTTTAAAGACACACTGAACCTCATATTTGTCAAGATTTTCATAAATAATTGTATAAAATTGTCATAAAAAATAGTGCATATGATATCAAATGAATTATACAAAATAAAGGCATCAATATATACTTTTATTGAAAAGCAAAATTTCAAAACTCACAATTGTAATTTTTTTAAACAGCTTTTTAATTTTGTTTTTAATAATGTCTTCACACATTCAAAATACACCAAAGCATGATGATGAGCACCTTTTTATCCATCATGTTTATATGCATTATCAGGTTATTTTTTTATTAAATAGTCTGAAGAACACAGGGAATATGTGGGTAGGGAAGACAGGGTAACCTCAAGAGTTGAAACCACAAGAATCGACCCGCAAAACCCATGTCGCCAGGTGGTAGCAGAAGTTCATGTTGGGCTGAAATAAAAATTTTAAAAAATCAATTAGCTGGGGGAACATATGCATAGCAAATACATGAATATTTGTTACAAAAAAAATACACTGACCATGCAGTGTCATATGTATGAAAACATGCGCGGATCTAGAAGGGAGGAAGATTTTACATTGTATGCCTCAGATCACATGAAAAAAAACAATTACCCTTCGGACCTCCTCCCCCCCCCCCTCCCCCCCCTCCTGGAAAAAAATTTCTGGATCTGTGCATATGACAAGATGGCAGTACAAAAACCAAACCAAATAGCTTAGGTCTAAACTATTAACACATATCAAATTGAGAGAGAGAGAGAGTCTGCTTTACTCAAAGTGTGATACATGTAGTAAATATTTAATTTCTTTTGATATACTATATATCTCTTCTCGAAATAATCGTTGACATTATAATTCCATTAGTTTCATTTTTTTTTCTATCAATGAATTGTCCATAATGTCACACATAAGCTGATGTATCTGAGTACAGTAACCATTTATCCAACATACACATGTATTTGTTATCTCAAAATTGTTTGTATACAATGTACATGTACATGTGCTATGCATGAACACTTTACCGAGAAGTGAATCAATATGTATTTACATAAAGATAAACCATAACTCAGAACAAATAACAATGATTCTGTAAAAAAAAATCCAAAAAAGACTGTATTATGAATATCAGGGAATATAAATACCCAAAAATTCTGACCTTAGGGTAATATATATATTAAGTTCTTTTCAATTTTAAAATTAAAATCTTCTTTTAAGAATATACATAAATGAATTCTAGAATAGCATATAAGTTTAATTTACATTGGTTAATTTTTAAAAAAAAGTCTGCTATTGAGGAAATGTATATGTTATTGTATGCATGTACATGTGGATAAGGTAGTGAATAATAATAACAAACCAGGTCAGTTTAAAGCTTGTGCCCCTCGAATATTATCTAGCCACTATGCAACCTGGTCTCAAGCGGCCGAGTCTGACCACCACATATGTTAGATTTTACTGGTTGGGGTTTATTATCAGATTATTATGAAGCATAACTGCACATATTTAACACATCAAATATATTAATCATATATTTTTAATGCAGCACATACAAATTGAATATGTAGTACAAATCTTTCTGAACTTTTGAATTCATAAATGAAGCTGTGGATGGCAATATGAAATATTGTTTTATTAAAATAAGTAAAGAAATCATGATGCATACATGCACTTGATGATTACATCATTCTACACTTGTGTACCATGGGACCCCACATGTTTATACAGTGTATGCTACATGTATTATGGTGTGTATATACAATAGTTCAATACAAACCGGAACTAAGACACACATGTACATACAGTATACGTGTATATATAGCATAATAACAAATAAGAATTCAAAACAGTTTTACAGATATCTACTGTAAACTATACCAGCAAAATGAATTATATCATCTAAGATCCAAAAATTTACTGAAGTGCAAAACATATGTATAATCACCATGCAAACATGCATATGCACTTTGTAGGCCCTAATGAGTTCTATAATTGTGTACCCTGGGAACCCCACCTATTTCAAGTGCAATGTTTACAGTGTCTGGTGTGTAGTTCAATACACAAAATAATAGCCTAATAAGAAATAATAATTCAAAACAGCGATGATGTGCAAAACAACACGTGTGTAACGTACATACATGTACACTGCATGGACTGAAAAGAGTAAATGATTTGAAAGGAAAAGGTCAACACTACCTATTCTGTATTAAAACATACCTTTATTATCTTTCAAACGATGGTTGAGCAGCATTTTCCACTCTCGGCGTCTTGCAGGCCATGCATCTTATGAAAATGTTGACACACCGCGAGTGAAAGCGCTGTGTTGACGCGGATGGTAAGCAAACGACAATGTAATTTTAAGAAATAAACACCTTTAGTCACATATTTTCGATACAATATTCTTTAAAATAAAATTCAAAATGATTATTTAAAGCAGTCAATCGATAAATTTTTACAGCGATCGCTTTACTATATCGAAAGTAGGAAAAAGATGAAAACATGAATAATGGGCGGAGCTAACGTCATGAAATGTCACGTGATATTCATGAGGTGAAATCTATGGGAGGCCTTAACCTAGCTGCGTAAGGGTCATAGGACACAGCTAAGGTGTTGTTTAGCTGCTTCTTGAAGCCATCGATGGTACTGGCTTCTTTAACGTCATCTGACAGGCTGTTCCAGTCCCTGATGGTTCTTGGGAAGAAGGAGAACTTATACACGTCTTTGTATGTTGGTGGCTGACGGTACACATGAATTGAAACTGCAGAAAAATTAATTGGCGTGTTGCTGAACCCCCAAATTAAAATATAAGTAAAGAAAATTGATAAATAAAATGAAATGCTATTGATCTTTGCCCGTTTGGTATATTCCTGCCGAGATTGGATAGGCTTGATATTTTGACTGTCACCTTTACCGAATCTTGAGACAGCCCTTCATAATCCGACAATTCAGTGAAGGTGTCAGTCCAGATCAAGGAGAGCCGAATCTGTGCTGAGTTTACGTGCTTGGTATTGTAGTAGAACGGTGCCCTTGACTTATTGCTAAGTAAACATTTGGCTCAAGCAATCTGGCGTCTATTTTAAGGGTCATTATATTTACGTGCATGATGCTGAGTGTATTTTGTACTTTAGTTACTAGAAGGACCTGACATATATTTATTTAATCATTGTTTAATAAATTATTTAGATCCTATCTTTAGATATATTTGGGTAGGTGTCCTAGGCCTTTAATGCAATATATTCAGGTACACGATAGTGTACTCAGTATTTATTCTCATACGTTCATAAGTCTGGCCACGATATGCCAGTGCATACAGTCCTTTAATTAGGTTAAACGTGTGCTGATAAATAGGTCATTCCGTTGTTTACCTATATAGGTAACCTCCTTGTTTGTCAAAGTGATTGATCCAGAATCACGGTCAACAAAATATACTGAGCGTATATTGGGAGTAGAAATATTTAGAATATCTCTTCAAAAAATATAAATTTAATAAATGTGTACAGTGTCCGCAAATTGTTTTGCTATGTACTAGTATCCCATCCTAACGTGTATAATTTTTTTTCTTGCAATTATCCTATTATATATCTTGTATAAATCCTATGATATATAGCGTTATTATGATATCGTACGTAAATCCTTTTAGGTTTATCATAAATCTGTTTACCGGTTTTTCCGTTTATCATATCGTTTTTGCTGTTGCAATTATCGTGTCGTGCATTCATCGTTTTTTCTGTTGTCAGTTATTGTGTTGTGCATTCATCGTTTTTTCTGTTGTCAGTTATCGTGTCGTACATTCATCGTTTTGTTCATGTGCATGCCATCATTATTTATATGTATTACATGTTATACATTGCCCCCGTAAACAATAATGAGTTAATTAAGCAACAACTACTTTTCAATTTAGAATTCTGTTAAAAATCTTTCTTCCATTTTTTTTTGACCGAAGGTTATAGGGAAACACAATTAATAATTAAGTTATGTAAATAATGGAAATTAATGAATGATGTGTTAAAACGAATTTAAAGGAACAAGGTATCATAGTTTGATGTGTTTTAGATATAATGTTAAATCGTACGTGGAGGGCAATAAATTGAATAAAAATCAACTTGTATATTATAGTTGAACTCGTTGATTTCAAACATTATGTTCATTGCTCTTACAGGATAATGATGACCTTAATATATCACATACTTTTTATTTATATAATATAGTACAAGTCCATTGTGTGCGCGATTTTTTCCCATGCGATTTGATGTTGGGCTGAGCCGTTTGTCTGTTTCGTAATTAATAAAAAATGAATCTAAACGGGAAAAAAAATCATATAGCATTTAATTTAGATCCTATTTTTAAGGGTTTTATAGGAAACGATGGTTATTTCTGTATAATTGAACAGTGATGCTGTTAAGGTAGATTGCTATTTTTTTTTCAATACTAACAATTGTTTACTGAATAGTCTATCAACTGAGTGGCTTGAAACTGTTGGCGACCGATTGACGTGTTTGAATCTGGCCTTTAACATGTTCGAAATTTTCCGATTAATTACTGAGCAAGTGAAAGACAAACAACAAGCTACAATGTATCCGTACTCTAAAAATATTCTGTAACAAACTGTAAATGGGTTCTTTTCAAAGAAACGCTTTAGTGATCATCAGTGAATTAATGAATTGATATGCACGCCACTATAGTTGTAAAGAAAATGAATTAACATGTGTATCACTAGTTGTAAAGAAAATGTGTACCTATTTCCACCATCGTTTACTGGACCTTTTTACGATGTACCTAGAGTGTGTACTTATCAAGGTCCTCAGATTGACCTTTATATTATTCTGAAAATTTCTTCTTTGATCTTTTTCTTTATTTAATTTAGATGCTGACTTTAATCTCTCGCTCGTGTGTTTACCGATACATGACAATTCTTGGGTCTCATAACATGTCACGCGATGTTGATATAACTTTATATAACTCCATCTTGTCTTAAACAATAAACGAACTATTATAATAATGTTATTATTGAAAATGTTCTGTTTTAAACTTTTATGGAGAGATAATTACGGTCGGGCACGTCGTCGATTCCAATTAAGCCCGGATGTCCAAATGATTGATTTGATCAGTAATGATCTCCACAAAAAAATCTAAGAATGATTCCTTGTTACAGCTCTACATACATAGACAATTTCGCCCCATATGATGCTGATATGAAGTGCCTTTCATTTTTGAATGATATTGAAATCACATAAGAAAGACATGCTTCCATGCATACAAAAAAAGTGGAGAAAATCTATGCCTTTTAAGAAAACTAAAGTTACTGCTTAACGACTATAGATTTAATAAATGATTGTGTATTTTTGTTCTTCACAGTATTACATTCTGTAGTCATTTTTCTAGGTTCTCCTATTACATTTAGTCCTTTTTAGCTTTTGTCATACCAAACTAATGTTAACAATGGCATTCTTATTTCTGATACAGATGAAGTAGTTGTGTTTCTGGAGAATCTGGCGAAAGATGTGGGCATTCAGTGCAGGACACTCGAGGTACATATATTTAAGCTGAAAAAAAAATCAAACTCAACAAGGTTAAATAAAATCTTGCAAGGATACAGATAACAGAGATTATTAAAAGTTAACAATCTTGACTATTTTATAAAAATTACACCATTTAAGGTTCCTCGACACACACAAATTTTACTTGATGGATGATGAGGAGTCTATTTTGAAGTATGATTTAAAAAAAAAGTCAAACACGATTCTTTTTTGATCCATCAGATAATTCACACGTGTGTCGGCCACCTTAAATGCAAAAATTAAAAAAAACCCAGAAAAAATAAATAAATAAAGAAACGATACTTGCGTTCTTATACGTTATATCTCTTGATGAATGATTCTACACAAACTTGTAGTATGATGTGTACAACAGCATATAGTCTGAATTGTTAAAAAATATGCATTTATTTAGTCACTGCTTTTTCAGAAACTATCCTAATAAAAAGTTTACACATTTGTCTACGTAATGTATACCATATAATAGGCATGTTATTTTCTAACTGATATTTTTTATTCTCCATTTTGACAGGTGCATCCTGGGAGAGTCGTGGTGATTATGACGATTCCTGGATCAGACCCGTCCCTGCCCTCCATCATGTTGAATTCCCACACAGACGTTGTACCTGTATTCCAGGTAGGTATAATCAGTACGTTTGATTAGGTCTCACCTGTTTTTTAGATGGGTATAATTAACCAATAAGCTGGAATTGGTCACTCCTCTACGTCCCAAACTCATTGCTAAAATTAAGTCCTGGCATACAAATTGTTTGCCGTAAAACATTTTTCTTTTGACAAATTTAGATTGAAAAATGGAGTGGCCGTGAGTGATTTTATACATCATCATTTAATTAAAATATTTCACCTAAATTAAAGAGTCATCTATGCTGGTCAAGTGCTGTAAGGTATATGTTTTGTGTATGGCGCTATCTCAGTAGGTACATTTTTGAGAAATACATGAACATTTTCATTATTCCGCCACTTGAAAGTGTTTGTTACACAAACTTTTACTTTTTTAGACACTTCATCACAAGATGTTATGTTAAACAGTTTATATATTTCGATTGGGTTGTATATCTTCGTATCACAGTGGTTAAAGTAGTGGGCTTCTGAACCGCAGATCATAATTTTGATTCCGCCCGGAGCTTTTGTTCATGTTAACTGAATAAATTTTTTGAAAATGTAATTTTTCATCCAAAATTGCAAATTTTTTGGCCAATCATACTTAAATACTTCTTATCCATTATGATATCTATCACAATCAAATAATTTTCTGATGATTTGAGACAATATTTCACGGTGTAGTGAGCCACCTTAAGTGTAATCGGGCAATTAGCATATGACCTCTAACACTTTAGCATCACATGATGATTGGTTGTTACCTTTTACAGGATCAGTGGGTGTGTGACCCTTTTGAAGCAAAAAAGATGGAGAATGGGGACATATACGCAAGAGGAACACAAGTACGGAATTGTCATTAAAATCAAAGTAAATGTGATGTCATTAAAACCTTAGTCATGAAAAATATAATTCATTAAAAACAATGTCAGTGTTATTAGTTTGAAGGTATAATTACCATAACATTTACAAGAGGTTTGTTTCATTGAATCAATGATATTAAGATATTTTATATTATTTAAATATAAGAGATTTTTTAATTCTTCAGAGTCTCCCTACGTATTTAAAAAACATTATAAGAAAAAAATCAATATTGTGATTGCAAAATGATTTTGTACTGGCCAGTGAAATGAGGAAACTTTGGTCACTTTTGTAAATGCGTCTTTATTTTATTTTGGAGGGTGACAAAACATGTAAGATGTATGACGAATGACGAATGACGAATGACGAATAACGATTTACTACAAAAAATAGAGAAAAAATATTGTAAATAAACTAATTCAAAAAACACACACATACAAATTCATCCTAGTAAATATATGATGACAATGATGAGACGTATGACTATCTGATGTATCAATATATCCTAATTCAATTAGTCACAATAAGATATGCATCTAGATATATAAACCTGAAATGCTCTAGCAAAGTTTGGCGACAGAAAAATGTAAACAAAGAGGCATAACTCTAGACAACCAAATGATATCATACATGTTGCAAATGGAGTTACCTCCCGTAATATATCAATTATAAACCTAACATAATCCAGCGAAGTTGCACACATGCCTCATAATTACATATAAGTACCTCTATATAGCTTTATCAATATATCATTAATTATGACCTTGAAATATCCATGCATATGCATAAATAGTAACTTTATACCTACACTAAAGTATGAAAATTATCAAATGTACTGTAATATAATTCTACTGCACAATGTACATATGCATTGGAAAAACATTCTAACAATATACATATATCATAACACTCACCAATTAAGTAGTTTCCTCCATAGAAAAGTACATTCAGTACAAAATGATTGAAGACATGAGCCCGCCTCACACAAGTTCACGGGCTCTACACACAAAATATATTGAGCTCAAAAACTGATGACGTCAGATCAGGTATGACTAACTGCAGTACCAGCATAGATATGACTAATTGCAGTATTGGCGGTAACAGATTTATTATTTTCAGACATGAAGAGTGTTGGCATACAGTAAGTTTCACTTAATGTTACAGCAACTTTATTCTAATGATTTAGTAATTAAAACCATTCTTTAACAAGAGAATGTAATTTTTCTGTTACATACGATATATGAAACGGAAAAATTACATTCTCATGTTAGAGACACACAAAATTGAGACTTACATGACTGTAGTTTTGTTTTAAATATCTTAAGTGATAAAACTTGAATTTATTCAATCAAAGAGAAATATGAAATTAAAAATATATTTGATTCGTTGAAGTCAGGAAATCTGAAGTTGTTAAAAAATATTGTAACTGCATGTGAATATGATTAAAATCATTATGTTTGATCTATATTAAAAACACGTAACATAGATTATTAAGGCTCTGGAAAGATTACTTCACTTATGTGAAACAAATTTTAGTTCTGATAAAATATGCCTCTTTATGGCAGGTTTTATGTGAGAGAATCTTTAATAAGATGTTGCCATTACTGTATACACTTTTTTAAAGCCCACTGTTTTGGCCTTTATGCTTGCAAATGGTTTGCCCCCTGTTGAATTTGCCCAGACACAGATATGTTTAAGAAAGAAATTTTGAGACATTCAAATTGGCTCAGACTTAATATTTCCTTGTAGTTTTATACAGTAATTCCACTCTTGTCCCTTTGATTTTGAGATATATTATGTAAAAAAAAAATCATAACTGGCAATACAGGAAGGGAATCCTTTTTAGCTCACCTGAGCTGAAAGCTTAAGTTAGCCATTCTGATCACATTTTGTCCGTCGTCCGTCTGTCCGTCCGTCTGTCTGTCCGTCTGTCCGTCTGTAAACTTTTTACATTTTGAACTTCTTCTCTAAAACCGCTTATCCAATTTCAACCAAATTTGGCACAAAGCATCCTTATGAGAGGGCAAATATAAATTGCAGAAATAAAAGTCTGATCTGTATTCAAAGCGAAGAAAACCTTGAAACTGTAGAAAAAGGGGGGTGCATTTTTAAAAATCTTCTTCTCAAGAACTACCGAGGCAAATTCAACGTAGTTTAGCATAAATTATCCTTATGGGAAGGAAAATATAAATTGCAAAAATTAAGGGGTAATTCTGTTTCAAATCTGAGTTATTACGAAAATAATGATAAAGGAAAGGCGTGTTTCAATCAGTTTAATAGCTTCGGGTTCGGCATCCGGTAAAATGGGTAGGCAAGACTTGGCCTGGGCAAAACAAAAGATTGGCAGTTATTAATCTGCCAATACCATTAAAATTTCAGGATATTTGATGGACTAGTATATTTGTATTCGCTGTAAATATTGCTGCAAAATAATGCGTATTTGGAATTGACGATTGCCGATCTGCCGCGGCTTTTATTCTGCCACGGCCCGGGTTTGCATACCCATTTTACCAAGACTCGTATTCCATACTTCTAAAACGAGGTTCTTTTCAAAGCAGCCATGACATTATACGAAACATGCAAAATATATTGGTGCCGATTTTGTGAAGTAAATTGAGGCTAAATATTTCAATGCGTTGACAGTTTTCACACATGACGTTGGTGTTAGCTTGTTCTGATTTTCGTTTCGTTTTCATTATTTACGCTTTGTAACCTGGAAACTATCGTCTGTATTTCGTGATTTTTACGTATCAAATCAAACAGATACTTCGGTAAATCAAACAGTTAACTGTTTACATGCGCAAAATAAGCAAAATCTGATGTAGGGGTACTGAAATACAATTCATTCCATCGGTTATTCGGCATTATCTTTTGCGTAATGGTAGATTAATGCAATAGGTTTTGTTGAGATGCTCGACATTTTCTCGAGTTTATTCAGTTTAAATAAAGTTTGATATCGCTGACGGAAATATGTAGGTATAAACATGTATATATATGATTCATTTTGAAAAAATAAATTGTGTTCTTTATTTGTTATACATGTAGTGCATGTTTCTTGTATTTAATTGTTTACAATTTCTATTTACTAACCATATTTGAGTGTTAAGCTTCGAATTATAAGCAAGATACAAAGATTTGCTCACATTTCTATGTTTGTACACAGATCTTAAAAACTAAAGTTTAAAAAAGTAAAAAATTTGTCAATATTTATTAAGAAAATTTTCAAAGTCTGTTCTTACAAAAACCAACTTTAACAACTTATTGTATTGTAAACTTAATCTTTTTAGCTCACCTAAGGGTGGGGCCACAATGGGGGGTCGCAGTTTAACCAATGAATATATAGAGTAAATCTTAAAAAATCTTCTTCTCAGAAACTAATCAGCCAGGAAAGCTGAAACTTGTGTGAAAGCATCCTCAGATAGTGTAGATTCATAGTTGTGAAAATCATGACCCCCGGGGTAGGGTGGGGCCACAATGGGGGATCGAAGTTTAACATAGGAATATATATAGTTAATCTTTAAAAATCTTCTTCTCAGAAACTAATCAGCCGGAAAAGCTGAAACTTGTGTGGAAGCATCCTCAGGTAGTGTAGATTCAAAGTTGTGAAAATAATAACCCCTGGGGGTAGGTTGGGGCCACAATGGGGGGTCGCAGTTTAACCAATGAATATATAGAGTAAATCTTAAAAAATCTTCTTCTCAGAAACTAATCAGCCAGGAAAGCTGAAACTTGTGTGAAAGCATCCTCAGATAGTGTAGATTCATAGTTGTGAAAATCATGACCCCCGGGGTAGGGTGGGGCCACAATGGGGGATCGAAGTTTAACATAGGAATATATATAGTTAATCTTTAAAAATCTTCTTCTCAGAAACTAATCAGCCGGAAAAGCTGAAACTTGTGTGAAAGCATCCTCAGGTAGTGTAGATTCAAAGTTGTGAAAATAATAACCCCTGGGGGTAGGTTGGGGGCACAATGGGGGATCGAAGTTTAACATATGATTATATAGAGTAAATCTTAAAAAATCTTCTTCTCAGAAACTAATCAGCCAGGAAAGCTGAAACTTGTGTGAAAGCATCCTCAGATAGTGTAGATTCATAGTTATGAAAATCATGACCCCCAGGGGTAGGGGGGGGGGGCACAATGGGGGATCGAAGTTTAACATAGGAATATATACAGTAAATCTTTAAAAATCTTCTTCCCAGAAACGAATCAGCCAGGAAAGCTGACACTTGTGTAGAAGCATCCTCAGGTAGTGTAGATTCAAAGTTGTGAAAATCATGACCCCCCGGGGTAGGGTGGGCCCACAATGGGGGATCGAAGTTTAACATAGGAATAAATAGAGTTAATCTTTAAAAACCTTCTTCTCAGAAACTAATCAGCCGGAAAAGCTGAAACTTGTGTGGAAGCATCCTCAGGTAGTGTAGATTCAAAGTTGTGAAAATAATAACCCCTGGGGGTAGGTTGGGGCCACAATGGGGGATCGAAGTTTAACATATGATTATATAGAGTAAATCTTTAAAAATCTTCTTCTCAGAAACTAATTAGCCAGGAAAGCTGACACTTGTGTGGTAGCATCCTCAGGTAGTGTAGATTCAAATTTGTGAAAATCATGACCCCTGGGGTTGGTTTGGGCCACAATGGGAGGTCGATGTTTTACATAGGAATAAACAGAGTAAATCTTAAAAAATCTTCTTCTCAGAAACTAATCAGTCAGGAAAGCTGAAACTTGTGTGAAAGCATCCTCAGGTAGTCTAGATTCAAGGTTGTGAAAATCATGATCCTCAGGGGTAGGGTGGGGCCACAATGGGGGATCAAAGTTTAACAAAGGAATATATAGGGTAAATCTTTAAAAATCCTCTCAGAAACTAATCAGCCAGATGATTCTTTATAATTGTTAAGACTTTGGCAACAGGACAATTCTTTGGCCTCACGAGAAGGTTCAGAGTTTGATGTACGTTTATATCCCATATATAAACTATTGTTAAGGATCTTTTTGAGAACTGCAATACTCAACATATGATATGACTATAAAATCATCATGTTAGAAAAAGGACTAATGATTATAAACATAAGAATATCCAGGGGAAAATGGATTTTATTTATACAGGATCTACATGTATTATTGTACATTATCCAGATAGTTTGTATTATGATTACATTAAGCTGATTTTATCATACCTATTGTTCCTCAGGTGAGCGATGTGGCCCATGGGCCTCTTGTTTAAAAGAAATTTTCACTGCAAATTGGTATCTTAACTGTTAATACTTTCATCTTTAATTTTTTTTCTCTGTGATAGGTATATGGAAGCCATTAGGAAACTAAAGAAGGAGAATAAACTAAATTTCTTAAGGACGATTCATGTTACATGGATACCAGGTATATGTATGGTATGAACACCCTACCTTTATTTTCCTACACAAATAATCCTGCATTTCCTGGACATCACACAAACGTGTTAAGGTATGATTAACTCTAGGTGTAGTATTACTCATGTCCCTTGAGATCTACGACTCACCTTATCAACCTTTCGGAATTTCAAAAATGTTGAATTCTTCCGTCATGTGTGTACTCAAATAAAGCTTACATATTTAAAACTTTCTGATTTTGTATATTTAGACATTAAATAAAAAAAGTGTTCCCCAAATCCTAGGAACAAATTAAAATATTTGGGAATTAATTGGAGAAATATTGCTATGTTACCTTTTATTGTCTGATATCTAGATGAAGAAATAGGAGGAAAACTAGGAATGGCCAAATTTGTTCAACATGAAGAATTTAAGAATCTGAATGTAGGTTTTGGACTGGATGAAGGTACGAAATAAAATGTCATAAAAACTTAACATAATTTTGTATTGTAACATAACTTTATTCAATTTTTTTTTCAAGTGCAATTTTATTCCTTTGATAATTTTTGGCAAAAAATATTGCTTTGGGCATGGTTATAATCTTCAAAAGCTGATTAGATTTTCCTGTTTCAATGACATGCCTTTGCTAGTGTATTTGTTTTGTCAATATTTTCTGTTTGTCTAAAATACATGTAGTATTGTCAAAGTCAAAAGTTTGGGTCACAGTCATTCTTTGTGGCTCCAATAGGCAATATGGTCCATGTTTGTTTGTTGTTTGTCTAAGCTAATGTCACTGATATTAGAATTCTACTTTTTAGGTCTGGCCAATCCTACTGATGCTTTTACTGTGTTCTATGGAGAAAGAACTCCGTGGTGTAAGAGTAGTTTGAGGATTGTATCCCATTCTAATAGATTAATGCAGTTCTAAAATGTTTATGTATGAATTAAATACTTTCCGTATGAGGAAATCTTAAGATATTTATTTGTTAAATAGTGAATTTATGTCTTATTCATTGGAATAATAGGTGAATGACTTTTAATAGTAATCTGCCAATGGCATAAATAATGAGAAACAAAATTGTTTAACTTTTTTTTCTCAAATAATTTAATCAGGGATTCGAGTTCGATGTCCCGGAAAACCAGGTCATGGGTCAAGGTTCATAGAGGACAATGCAGCAGAAAAAGTGGTCTGTGTCTAAACAGTTCTCCAATTGATTTATATTATCATTGAAACTAATTTGTATGTCTTCCATGGAAATAGTTGTTAGTGTTTGAAAAAACCCTGTCTTATTATAGGCAGAGGGGATAAGTGGGAAATAACCCTGTGGATATAAGCAAAAGCAGTTTGCCACTTGAACAGCTCATTTTGATTAGTCAACGTATCTTATCAGAAGATAATTGACTTGTTCGAGAACAACCATACAATCATATGAATAAATGATACTATGAGAAAAAACCCATATTTTTATATACATAATGTAGTTTTATGGGTTTTTTTTGCCAAAAATGGTTTACCATAGAAATATTCTAAGTGGATGCTTTTGTCATAACTCTTGCTTATAAATTCAAGATTTCTTTTACAAACATGTATTTAGTACGTAGACAATCTAATAATTTCAACTGGTAAACAATAGACCAAGCATAACTTAAGGAGGCTGGATGGTCAACAAATTGACCACTAGATTTGCCTTAAAGGGGCATGTTCAAAATTTTGGTCCAATTTTATTTTATTTTTATTGTTTACATTGTTTAAATATGCATTACTAAGCTATGCATTTCTAAAAATCAATTAAAATTTGAGTATCAGTGGAAGAGTTAAAAGCAAGTTACTGAGCTGACAGTTCTTAATTATGTAATCAAGGCCCGTGCCATGTTTTTGTTTACATTGGTTCAATACACCGTTATCAGTTCTTTTTAAGCTGTTTTTTTTATATCTGCTAATTCATTCTGAACATTAATCAGCTGTTCTTAGTGGTTGCTGCATTCATTTTAGGTCTTAACCTAGAATTTCCTTGTCATTCAAAATGTTAATAGAAACATGACCTGAGCTTTATTTACATAATGAAGAATTGTGATCTCTTTATCTCGCTTTTAACTCGTAAACTGCACTCAAATTTTGGTTGACGATTAGAAATGCCTTACTGAAGCAATGCAGACATTAAAAACATAAATATAATTTTTGACCGAAATCGTGGCCATGCCCCTTTAAACTTTTAAACATGATAGTTTTGGCCATAAACTATCAGTTAGTAAAGAATTATCCAATAATTTTACTTTTTTTAAATATCTATATCTAGAGCTATTCTTCTGAAGGTGGTAAATACAGTCTAAAAATGGCCACAACCACCCAGCCCGCTAAATGAATAAGTTTTAGATAATAACTGCTTCAGATCTTAAAATAATTTGGTTTGTTTTATTCTTACCTGTACAAATACTTTATATCTAACGTTAAACACTGTTTTTAGAGTAAACCAACCAATTTTTGAAATGGGCAAACATTTTCCAGTGAGATTTTCATTTAAATTTTCTATGGATGAATCTCTGCAAATCAGTCACTGAAATATGACTCAAAGGTATCTAATAGGTGACTTAATGACGTAGTTATGCCAATCAGTTACTTTTCTTGACCTTTCAGTTAACATCCAGTTGACTGAATGGCAGAGATTCGCCCTGTGTTTGTTGGAACTAATCACCGAATGACTCTAAATATATCTGTTAATTTGGTGCATAATGACGAAATGTTATGTAATACAGACACAAATATGTTCACTGTTTACAACTTTGATATTGGCGATTTGGCAATGGAAAAAAAGTTTTTATTTATTAAGACTAGGGTACAGTTTTTCCTGCCTAATTTTTAGACATATATTTAGCGCGGTTGTTATATGAAACAAATAGGCTTTATATAGATTTTTCATTTTCATTTACAGAGAAAAGTAATAAACAGTTTTCTTTCATTCAGAGATGAGCAAGAGAAAAAGTAAGTTCATGAAATTTAGAATTAAGTCTTAGATGGAGAAATATTGGATCATATACCGGTAATGATATAAATTATTGTATAGTGAACACATGCTTGTGAAGAAACTCTTCTTCAGTTATAAGATTGTTTAAAGCTACCAAAGAATTTACCCCTGCCATACAGTTAAACTAAAAGGTTAATTTAAAGTGCCTAGAACGTAACTGAATAGCAAAGTTATGCTCAGTAACCTTTCCAAACCTTTCTGCCTACATTTAGTCCATTGAATGGCGTATGTTTTCAATGGTGAGCAAAACACTCTGTGAGAAAAAGGTTTTTCATGACCATTTTAATTTGTTTCATTCATAATTTATCATTTCTAGAAAAGACCTGAACTATTGGTGTTAATCAGAATGTTTTAATTTCATTCACTTTTGTTTGAAAATTATTAGATGTATGGTTTGTTTGGTAATTCATCATATAAACGTATAAACAGCGACTTCTACCGAAAAGTATTATTTTGGACCTTATTCATTATTCATCTGTGTTTAAACTATTTTTAATTTCATTTTAATTGCATGAAAAGTCGAACATTTTCTTTTCTATGCACGCCTCAATTTTGCCAGGACGAAAGATCACAGCTATAAATAAAGCTTTATTTATTTGCGCTGCAATTTACATATAAGGACTTCTATGGTTATCTTCGATAATTTTGTAATGTTCTTTAAAATAACTTTATAATTTTCAGGAAATGTGTCAGTGGAGAAATCTTTGATTCTTGTATCTGTAGTTAACTTTAAAAAAAAAATTCAGTCAAAGGTATAATTTGTATTTTAGTTTGCAAAATTAACTTTCCTTATATATCAAATAGCCTCATGATGAATCTCTGTTTGTAGACTCAAGACTCATGGCTGCTTACGTCTAGGTGATGTTACCACAGTGAATCTGACCAACCTTAAGGTAACACACTGATCTATTAATTGTCAATCATATAGAGAAAAAAAGTATATATGTATTAACGTGGGAAAGAAAAATGTAAAGAGGGGTGCATTGGACCCAATCGGGATTTCACTGTACATTGAAACTGATTGAAAAGACGAGGATCTAATTTTTCCTCTTTAATTAACGATTTTTTAAAGTATACTGTGGAATCATTAGATTTCGTGGTGGCTCAATTTTCGTGGAATTCGTGGTTACCTCTCATCTACGAATTAACATCCTCCACGAATGAATAAATAAGTGTTTTAAAGTCATATTCCCTTTGTAAGTTTAACAGAATACACTAAATTACGTCCCCACGAACTTGTAAAATTTAAGCGATCCACGAAAATTGGCCCCCACATTTAATGATTCCACAGTAAAATGATAGTCTACTTATTCTTTTGCAGGGGGGATTTGAACAATCGCTGAACGTTGTCCCCACTGAAATGTTTTTAGGTCAGTATAACGTATTTAATTAATCATTCAGACTCATGGCTGCTTTTTCACTTGAAGTAGCAAAATCATTTTCCTACCTGGTACCTCACTACATCAAAACTAACAACTTTTATGACACTCCGTCACAAGAGGGCGATTTAATGTTTTGTTTAATTGTTAAAATCGATTCGGTTGTATATCATCATAGTTCATCATAGCTTATTGTTGAAAGTATTAATTGGGCTTGTGAAACGCAAATAATAAGTTCAAATCTGGATTTTTGTTCATATTTACTGCCTAAAATTTTTGAAAATCATTTTTTTTTATCCAAAATTGCATATTGAATATCCTCTTTGAGTTACATACTTTATAAACATCACGCTATCTATCATAATCAAGTAGTTTTCTGCTGATTTGAGAAACTGTTTTAAGGTGTATGAGCCACCTTAAGTGGATAAGCATTTTTTTCAAACAGGAGACAGGACTTGTTCCCTGAGGGCTTGTCCGAGGTGAATTGTCTCTGTTTATGGTTTGATAAAAGAGCTACTGTAACTTCACCTTAGAGGAGACGGTGGCTGGTTCTCTTTCGGGGCACGCCCAAGAATAAAATGGTCCTGTTTTTATTTGCTCAAGTTTGTGCAAAATGTGATGTCGAATAAATTGGTACTACAATATGGAAGTTTTTTAAAGTCAAATAGCAAAAGTTGAAACAAAAAACAGTGTAAGTTAGAGAAACATAATAATACATTTACAAAAAAATTAAAGAAACCAATGTAATAAGATTTCAGACTAGATGAAATTGAAGTAATTAGTGCCTCTATTATTGACTTCAAAGTCATGAAATATAAAAAAATTATGTAGATATTCATTATTTTAAAGTAATGAAAAGAAGAAGGCAATTTATTAAGACCAGAAACATTATAACCCTTATTTGATTTTAATTCATATAGAGATGGGATAGTAATGTGAAAGGTTATTGTTATTTACTAAACTCTAAATTGAAGTAAAGTTTCTCAAGTTGAGCTCAATTTAAACATTTATACAAAAAGAATCGACTGTACAAATAATATTTCTTTTATTGCTTTATATTATTTTTTACCATATGTCAAAATAACATTCTATTCTGTCCTTTTCTATGCTTTGACATCAAAATAACCTTCCTTTGGTCTTTCTCTAGGGTTTGACATCAGAATCGCTCCTACCGAAGACTTGAACGATTTCAAAACAATGATGGAGGAATGGTTGAAACAAGCAGGGGAAGGAATCACCTACGAATTTGTTCAAGTAAGTTGTCCTATGACGGTCATCAACAATATGACAGGCTTAAAGGTCCCATAAATCACAGAAAAATATCATATAACATGAGACACGAAAAGCCTTACTCTGTAGATTCTGTAGACGTGTTTCTATATTTCGTAATTTTAGAGGGGCAGGGAGCACTGATGAGCAGTTAAGCACTTGCCTTTATTCTATTTTCAAAGTGAAAAATAAAATGATACAGTTTTCGTTGTTTACTACAGCCATTGCTCTGTAGCAGTACCATCTTAATCAATAGTTACTTTTACAACAAAAATCTAATAATTTGCGTTGCAAATGTCGGCCACTGTTTCCAAGCAGAACAATTTTGTTAAAGAGATACCGGTACATTTACATACACAACCTGATTAAATGTGTCATTAGCATTACGTCATCCTGTGTTTGTAGTACAACCCAGCCCAAGGTATGACCTCCACAGACAAAAGATGTCCTTGGTGGAGCACCTTCACCTCTGTGTTTGAGAAACTGTAAGTATGAATTCCACAGAAGTAGGTGAGGGGTAATAAAATACCTTAATGAAGCAATTTAAAAATCAATCATAGAAACATCTTGACCATACCTCTTTAACTACAAAGCCAATACGCTGTAACTGCACTTGATAAATCTGCTACAGAATACTCAGTTCTCCCTGGAATCACCTGCTGAATTTTAATCAAACTTGCTTAAAAAGACACTTGGTGAGAAATCGTAAGTGGAGATAATATGAGACATAAACAGTAATGGGAGAAAGGTTTAAAGTCTTCTTCAAAACTAAAAGGCACACCATTTCAATTTTCTGAATATGCTTTCTCATGTTTGGAAGATAAAATACTTATAAGTATTGTCTATGACCCCAAGGGGCTAAGGAGGGAAAGATCAGGTTGTAGGCACCAAAGGGGTGTTAGGAAAAAGAATGCTGTCAAAATCAATGTAGAATAAACGTTATTGCTGTTAGCTGTGTGACCCATGTCTTGTTTACATAATTTATCTCTACATGTATGTATTAGACTCTAGGCCGCATGTTGGACTGACAAGATATTATTCTTCATGACTTTTTATAAAAAAAACACTCAGTAATTTTTATATTAAACCATCCTGGATACCCTAATTTTTGTCTCATATCTCAAACGTAAGGTATGCATAATACTTACTTTCTTAATTAAACAGATAAAAATTAGTTTGCATTTAAAGTCACACAAGTCGCTCACCAGAGAGCCAAATGTCCCATGTTATACCTCATCTGTATTGTAATTTACAGAGGCATTCAGATTGAGAAGGAAATCTTTCCAGCTGCTACTGATATCAGATACATCCGGGAGGTACGAGCTCTGTTTATATGCTAACTATGTAATTGATTTCGAAAAATGTAGCCTATACCCACAAGTCCCCATTCAAAATTCTGTGTCACTAGTAACATTCAGTCTCCTTTTTTCTCGTTTTAAGGTTTAAACACATTTTGAAAATGGATTTTATTTTTCAGTACTGTGATTGTAATTAAACATAACTTGTCAACCTGGGTTTGGCGTGATATGCTTAAAACATTGAATGCTTTTGTTGGATTTGAAACCTGGCAACTGATTCATAAAAGCGCCATAAATACGATAATACTTAACAAGCTACAGCAAATGACTCTGAGAGCGGATACATCCAAGGTCTAACCAATCTAGGTTAACGAACCATGATTTTATTTATAGAATACATTGCCTTTTAAAATAGTTTGTTCTTTGTAATGCTGTTTAAATTAATTACAGCTCGGTATACCTGCCCTTGGATTCTCCCCGATGAACAACACACCGATATTGCTTCACGACCACAACGAGTTTCTGAATGAGAAGGTTTTCCTGCGTGGGATAGATATCTACTGTGAACTTATCCCTGCTTTAGCCAACCTACCTAAGCAATAGTGTCATTGTGATGCCATCAAGACGTCATTGTGATAAAAAGTTGTCATTAATGAGCTGCGCTTTATTAATATATTCTTTTTATAACCATTAGGCATTGCCTGAAATTCTGATAAAATCTATACTTGAATAATTTGAATAATTTTAAAGTTGTTGAAAGCATTGAAACATCGAAAACGAGTTTACTAACTTTAATTTGGTTTTGATTAACTGACTATCATAATTTTCATGTGGTGCAGAATGAAGACTAAATGTTAGTAAAATGATATTGTCGTAATTGTTTTAGGAGGAACATTTAGTTTGACCTAGGTAAATGTGACCTTAAAACATGTATATAGTCCATATGTAGCCAGTTCACTGTAATTTTGGCTGATCATTTCTGATTTGTTGATTGGGATCGGATGTCGTGACTATCGGTTTTTATTGTTTCGTACTTTTTTTTTACTTTCTCTGTTTAGATCGAATTTATAGTGGGTAGAATACGTCAGATAACTTTTACATGTCTTGCTGAAATGGATAAATTAAAATCAATATGTTGATGATTTTTTCAAATTAAAATATTTATTTAACATACGCAAAGCTTCAAGTTGAGAAGGTTTTTTTTTCACCAAATAAATTTCTTGTGCAATGATAATTATATTCTAATACCCCCTTAAATTATTTGTTGTCTTTTTTTTGCATTGATAAGATTTATAAGAATACGTAACAAAAGATATATAAAATTAAAATTCATAACGAGTAAAAAAACTGCATTTCGAAAGTGAAAAAATTCATATATTGATCACAAGTTGAACACATTAATAAGGGATGGAAATAATTTGATTGTATATCTATGTTTTTAAGATTTATGGTGCTATGGTTGTAAGGATTAATATATAAAACTCAAAGAGAATGAGTTGAAATTTGAAATGTTTTATTACAATAAATGCATTTATTTTAAAAATAAAATGCTGTTTCACTAAAATGATTGCGGGCGTTAATATTGGCTGTATTCAGTTCAAGTTGCTCCATGATATGTTTGAATAATTTTGAATGATTTTAATTTTTTTTAATAGAAATAAAGAAATTTTTAAGATATTTGACTTGAGTTAAGATCGGACTAGTATCTTGATTAATAAGGATATAAATTCTGATATTGATACACACAGAACCTAATCTTTCTAAAACGAAGACAGCATCTAAAATTTGAGAGAAATAAACATAATTTGATGCTAAAAGGAATTTGTAATGATATTGATTATGCATATTTTTGTTTTAAATAAACAGGAATGAAAACAAAACAAATTTGAATACTGTTTTGTATTTAAAAATATCTTTTAAGCCGGCTATATCTTTGGTGCACGATATACCATATGTTGATTATCAACAGTTTAAATCGTTCTTTTCACGGATATGCATGTAGTTCCAAATAAAGTGGCACGGTGACTCAAAATAGATGTTTACTTTTTGATTATGGCAACGGAAATAAAAAGAGGTTCTTGAAATTTCATCATACGCAAGGTTTAACGCATCATAAGTCATGACCTATCAATTTACAGGTTATTAAAACTCTTCTGGAAATTGCATATCTAAACAAACCGAGTTGTTTTGGACATTGGTTTAGCGTTACTTGATTGCGATTTCTGTCTAAAAATATTTAGAATAGGATTGACACATTGCATTTATAGAAAATGCATCTTAATAAATTTATAGAGTTCATTAAGACATCATGTTTCAATGAGAGGATTCTGGATTATGATGTATGCCAGGCTGCAGTATTTGCATTCCCTTGCGTTTGTGTGGCTATGAAGCGGATGGAAAACTCGATAGTTTTGTGTTGACCAAACGCGTAATTCTATTTCTCTCTCTTTAATTTGATTTATTTTCTTTGGAACACCGTTATTTTCAAAAGTTCACGTTTTCATATGATATAAAAGATATGTGGAAATCTTGTAAAATGTCGATTTTGCTGAATCATGGGTTTGAGCGTAGTATGTATAGCATCTCCGTTTAACATTGTATGTTTTAATCTGATATATTTAAACTCCACATGGTAATCTTGTTCTTTCAAACATTCTATTTACTTTGAGTATACAATGCTGTTGCTGACCGGTGGAATACATTGTTTGAAAATATAGTGTAATTAGAGATCCCGCCATCAAGCTTGGTATACGAATTGTAGCGGGATTTTTTTAAGAGTGTTTACAGCAGTTAAATTTTACAACCTGCATTATATGACCCTCCAACTATAATATATTTGCGATATCAATATAAATATTAACACGTTCATAAAGTCAGTTAATTCAATATTAATCACTCAGTATGTTTATTTAGTCTATTATGATGTCATATCATGAAACCGGTTACTGTTTAACGAGCCCGGATATTTATACTTTATGGTTTTTGGTTTTTTTGGGGGTTTTTTTGTCCCCCGCCGCAACTCGGTGCGGGGACATAGAAATGCCGGGCGTCCGTCCGTGTGTCCGTGCGTCCATGTGTCCGTGTGTCCGTCCGTCACACTTTTTTGTAAGCGCTCTCATGCCTACAAATTTTGACGGATTTTCATTAAATTTATACCAAATGTATATACCACTATTACCTTGGTCAAGTTCGAAAATCAGCATTGGTCGATACTTTTTGTTGGAGTAATGAGACTTTGACCGCAATAATGACTCTGTTTTATCCAAAAATTGACCTTGTAAGCGATCTCATGCTTACAAATTTTGACGGATTTTCACTAAATTTATACCAAATGCTTATACCACTATTACCTTGGTCAAGTTCGAAAATCAGCATTGGTCGATACTTTTTGTTGGAGTTATGGTACTTTGACCGCAATAATGACTCCGTTTTATCCAAAAATTGACCTTGTAAGCGCTCTCATGCCTACAAATTTTGACAGATTTTCATTAAATTTATACCAAATGTTTATACCACTTATACTTTGGTCAAGTTCGAAAATCAGCATTGGTCGATGGACTCGATACTAGTATACTGCTTGACCGGCGGGGGACCCAGGAATTCTATTCTTGTTTAATTTGTTGTTTTTTTTTTTTTTGCATTTTAACCTGCCTTTTTCATAAACATAAATAGATCTAAACCGTTAATAAGGATACTTTTAAAACATAACGAACAGGCAATGAGTGTGTATATGTATGTGTGATACGGTATAATATTTCTTGCTGTTGGTGTATTCTGACTGCATATTAACAAATGATTAGATTTTAAGGCCATTCAACGGGATTCTAAGTACATTGCCGTCATCTCAACGGGGTAAAACCTTCAACCAGGACAACAGCTTTAAATAACTAAATAATTTCGGATTGTTAGATTTGAATTTACAGCTCGTCTTGAAAAACATTTTCATTTATGATTATGACAATTTAAATTGTAAATTTGAAGACCTTGGACCCTTTGTTGCTGAGGATAGTTTGTGTTATGATGTCATCTCTGAAAAACACAAGCTTCCCTTCAAACTTGCGTGGACTATAAAATTTGTTAGAAACACCAGTCTCAAGCTTATGATGTTAAATTCTCTAAGGTCTTTCAAAAAAGCAAAATGTTCGGCGCTGTTTGAAAGGGCGGTTCAATTCCTAAATGCTCTTAATTTAATTAACACTTAAAATATGTTTCTTTATTATGAAAAATAATTGGAAAAACATTTTTAAAAAAATCAGTTTATTATTATTAAAAAATGTTTAAAAATACGTAAATTGATAAATGTAATATGTTCAAAGATTTAAAATTTAAAATGGTTTAAAACGTGGGAAAACATTTACTTGAATCCTTCAAAGAATATTAAAAAGAAGTAAATTAGAAAAGATTATATTATTTTTTAAAGGAAAGATTTTATCGCAAAATACCTATTGTCATTCACAATTTAAGTAACACCATTTTAAATTGATCTTTTGGAATACTTTCATTATAGAAGTTTAAAAAACATATTTTTATCATCAAAACATAACCCCCAAAAATTATATTTAAGTTTAAACGTGTTGATAAAATGCAATGTAACATATAGAGGTTATATTGAAATACGTTCTATACATCAAAATCTTTAATATATGTAAACGTATAATGTTTTATTTCAAATTTCTCTTTTAGAATAAGATGATCTCTCATTGGGTTTTAAAATGTTATTTTTTTTTCAGTAAAATTATACACGTACTTTAAAAAAGCTGACCAGGTAAACTCTTTCTTTAACTGCCCTTTATGCAAATAAAACCACAACCTTTCAAAGCCAGCTCACTATCTCATTTGGTTTGCACATGCGTCCTTCTATCTCCCTATAATTTTGTTAGGATCAAGGTATTTTGAGAAAACATTTGGCTCTTGTCAGTGAAAAGTTGAAGATATCAACGATAAAAGGACGGAGGATAAATTAGTGACGGTCACCGTCAGTTCAGAGATAACCTTATAATCAAAACCGTTCTCCCAACACCTACGTACAGGAAGACTACAAAATAGCGACTCCAGGGGATTTTTTGTACCTTCTAGATACACTTAATGACTAAGTTTAAGGAGGCTGGCATTTTTTTCATTGCACACGTTTTTGCGCATTCTAGTACTAAAATACATTGTACAGTGGCGGATCCAGCGCCGGCGCGCCGGGCGCGCCCCCCCCCCCCGTTTGATCTTTTTTTCCTTTTTTTTTTGGTGGAAAAAAGGCCTCAATGCGGCCCCCAGGCCCCCTGCCTTTAACTGCGCCCCCCCCCGCCCCCGTTTTCAAATTCCTGGATCCGCCACTGTTGTATTTATACCTTTTACAATTTTTTTCGATACTCTTTATCGAATTGTACACAATAAACAAAATACAGATAAAATATCATTTTTAAGGAAAATTTGATTCTTTTAAACAATATTTCCGTCGTTTGGTAGGTGAGCGCTGTCATTGTCCTTTGATTCACTCGCCGAGGTTTTGAATCATCGCTAAACACGTTACGTTGTTTCAAATGAAATGCTTCTATCTAAGCTAAATATATTAAAGAGATACCCTTTTATTCACAAGTGAATTATTCCAATCCTTATGTTGTTTGGAATAAGGAGTTTTACAGGACGTATTTGTGTGGTAATAGTTTTATGTATTGTTATTTTAATTCATTTATAACGTAAACAGTAACTGCCCTCTGTATTGTGTATACAGCAAGTATCGAGATTAAAAACATTTGAAAGCATGGCGTGTTTGTTAACCTCTCATATTTTCAAGCTAAACCGCATAATATTGCGACAAAACTGATCCTTTCAAAAAAGGTTATCAAGGTGATTTCCTAATCTGAAAACAATATCTTGATAAACATAAAATAGGACAATAACAATGTGCTAATGAAAGACACCTACCAAAGCAGTAATTTCGTTATGATGTTAACATGATGTCATTTTGATAAAGGATTGTCACATTAATAATCAATTAGATTTTTAACCTCCTCGTTGTAAATGAATAAAATGTGCTTTGTCTTTCGATCTATTATTGTGTACATGTATTATGGGTTTCAATTTTGTGCTTATGCTTAGTTGATTTTTAACCAACTTTTTTTTTTTAATCAATCATTCTGAAGGTGTTAAACATTAAATCTGTTTGTTTATTTGCAAATGTGATGCCTTTATTCTTGTTTCCAACTTACCAGTAGCCGTCCAATATGTTAGCAGTGGTACCTGTCTCTGTCCATTATTTTTAATAATGGGTAGTTTTCTATCCATTATTTTTTAAGAATGGACACCTACAGGTAACCTATTGGGTTGTTTTTAGATTCAGACGAATTTTATTTTTGTATAAAAGCCAAAAAGAACAAAGGGTTACGTAACAAAAATATTTAAAATATAGTTCATTCATCTAGACACTATATCACTTTACTATCTAGAATTTAGCGAAGCATGAGTAAAAAAGCCTCGAAATTATAACGAGATACTTAATCTTAGGTCGCTGGATAGAGAACAAATAACTTTAGATTTGAACAAATAAATCTTTAATCTATAGACTATCTAGCTGCAATAATGTAGCCCTCTCCCGATTTTTTTTTTTTTTTTTTTTTTTTTTGGGAGAGGGCTACAACTCCATAGGATCTCCGTAATGGTGCAAGTGCGGGAGTGATTCACTCCCGCAACGATTTCGTCTCAAATCGTTTATAGATGACAATAACATTTGCATTTCTTACCTGAACTCAAACGTTGTAGATGTCTATGGCATAAATTATTCCAAAAATATCAAGTATAGTCCATATTTGGCATATATCGGTTATTTTTCGTGTATGTCAACAACGAAAGTTGAATTTGTCCGCCATGTTTACTGACCTTGACCGGTTTTATTTTGGGACAGCCAATGAGAATTCAGGAGCGGATCTTGGACTGAATATAGGAATTCCCCTATTTTAAACATAATCAACGCGGTAAATATGAATTTTCCATTATATACCATTTCCTCAAATGATGTTTTAGTGATATAACGAGGTAAGATCGATTATTTACACTGACATTCACGTTATCAAGCCCATCAAATCTCCAAGCGTACATCCCATAAAATCACGCGAGAACTGTCATGGCTGCTGAAAAAGACGACTGGTAAACATGCTGATGTGTTTTATCTGGTTTTGATTTACATACAGTTAATTTGTTCAACCTGTATTTAAAAATCATTTTATCTAAAGGAAGCTAAATATTAAATCGATCTTTTCAGACCGAAGTCAGCCGCATTAAAAAATTAATTTTGCACCATTACGGAGATCCTGTGGAATTGTAGCCCTCTCCAGTAAACATCAGATATAAAAAATCGGAGAGGGCTACATTATTGCAGCTATAGACTATCATGAAGTGAAGAAAACATATATTTCAGTTTTCATTGACAATTTTATACAGAACTCGTCGTTTTATTATATTAAAAAATAAATAAATAATAAATATATTTAAATTTTATATTTAAATTTTATTGTTTACAATGCTTCAGTAATGCATTATTAATGCTTAATCAAAATTTGAGTGTCAGTCGTAGAGTTATAAGCAAGATACAGAACTCACAATGCTTTGTTATGTCAACAAGGTTCATGCCGTGTGTTTGTTTATTATATTGCTTCAATATAGTTTAAAAGTTATCTATCAAGCATATTTGTCTGTCTTACACTCAGCGTGTGTTTGATGTGGACCTGTACATGTGTTACAAGTATTGTGGTTCATTGATATTTGTGGGCACCAATTTTCGTGGATTCAGTCAAGGAAACGTTTATTCGTGGGCAGTTATGCCTAGCAGGTTATTTGTGAATATTTACCAATTGAAGACTCATTTACAGTCATCGTTCTACTTCCCCACTTTTTCGTGCTTTCACCGTGCGCTCACAGTGCGCTCGCTGTTCGTTCATTTGAGCTCTCCGCTCCGCTCCGTTTGCGCTCACCGTGCTTTCACAAAGCGTTCACCTTGGGTTCATCGTTCATTCAGCGTTCACATCGTTTATTCTGTTTTTATTAATTTCATTCGGAACTCCAAAATAAAAGGATCGGTCTTTGCGAGTCACAGCAGAATGAGAAAAGAAACCGTGCGTAAAGGTGGAAGGAAACTTATATTACACATAAAACATCATTTTCATAAGAATTTATCATCTTCCAATGCACAAATATTTACCTCGTTCTAAAGATTTCGGTTCTATCTATTAATTAGATATTTTTATTGATATTTTTATCATTACATTACTCGATCATTCGTTAGTAAAATCATTATTGTCTTTAAATTGGTTTTATTTAAAATTATTCCTTAACATTTCTGTAACTGGTAGGGTATAATACATATTCTTCTACAGTTTTTGCCGAGATCAAAGATATGCCGCGGACATTATTCTCCAATATACCACGAACGTCATCAGTAAATTATCAGATCAGAAATTCCTATTTGTCTTGCACTGACCATGAAAGTACAACTTCAAACCCTAAAAAGTTTTAAAATCATGTCAATTTCACGTGTTAGTTCCAGTCAAAACGATGTGTATTGCCTCAAATGTTTATTTTTAAGCGATCAATGCGGCTGTTCCTCGGACCTCCCCAGCACATTTTCACTGTGTGTTTTTACATAAAATATATAACGTGTAGTAGTTATAATCGTATTAAACTGCCCTTAAAATATTAGAAATATAACTCAAAGATATTTGATAAAAAAGTGAAGAGTATTAAAAATCCAAAGAAAAATTATGTCGTCTGCATATGATTCCTTTGATGGATACACATGTAAACATTACAAACAAAACCATTGGGGTTACACGAAACAGACGTCAAAATGACCTAGATCGTCTCTCTATATAAAAATCTATATAGAAACAGTCTGTAGAAATACTGGGCTTTTAGTAGAATAGCTCGTTTTGTCCATCAATTCGCAAATTGACATTTTACACTTTATTTAACCATTATAACCAGTTTATGGTCTTATGCTCACTGACCTTACCTGGCACTGTCCAATATCTTCGCCTATTGTGTGTTGTTTTTTGTTTATTGTGCAAAATGTACATAGAGTTGAAATGGAATTTCTTTTGTTATAAATATAAAACATATAGATCCACTTGCTTGTAGAGGGTTGCATTTCGATAAATACTAGTCCCTGAGCATGCGCAGTTTGTGAGTAAAAATTCGAACCATTCATTTTGTGACCAGTCAGATAGTAAGCATGTCGGACTACGAGTTCGTAACACAGAGTTCATTTTGTGAACAAAACTTGAGTGATTCTAACGATATACTGGACGAAATCATTACAGGAGAGAAAGAAAACCAAGAAAATGGGAATTTTGATTTAAATTTTTTGACAGTGAGGTCCGAAGAATACTCGGATATATTAGATTTTGACGACTCTGACGAAATGCTCGTGAAAGCTTCACAAGATGCTGAGACAAATACAGCCGAGTCAGGTGAGCAGAAAACACCTAGACTCTTGGCCCCTTTGTCTGATGTGGAATTAAAAAATCTCAAGAAAAGTACATTTCCGGTTAAAACAAGAAATAAAGCTAAATGGGCTATGAGGCTTTTTGAGTCATGGCAGCCTGAACCGAGAATACAAAAACCGGTCTTGGAAATGACAAACAAAGAACTTAATGACCGACTGTCTTCATTTGTCACTGAGTTGAAAACATCGAAAGGTACAAGTTACAAACCAAATACGCTTTATGAAATAACTGTTTCAATACAACACCATTTACGAACAAATGGAAAATTCATTTCCCTTTTTGATGACGCCGATTTCTCCGACCTTCGTGTTGTTCTAGACGCAAAAATGAAAGAGCTGTCCAAACTTGGTTAAGGGATCAACAAAAAACAGGCTCTCATTGTCACAGAAGAACAAGAAAACATACTTTGGGAAAGGAATGTTCTTGGTATATCTAACGCACAGCAACTCCTTGATAAGATGGTTTATTTGGTTGGACTAAATTTTGCTTTGCAAGCTGGCCAAGAACACAGAAATCGGCGCATTGGAGAACATTCTCAATTGATCTTGAAAACTCCTCGTATAGACGGAAGGCGATACCTGCAGTACAGAGAACTAAATAATTAATTATCGACATATTTTAATTAGTATCAAAATAATTAATGCTCAATAATTTGTACGAGCATTGACGAATTTCGAAGCAGTAAAGCTCGCCTGGATAAGAGTTATAAATGCGCCTTTGTTGGATAGAAATGAAATACGTTTATACGAGTCATAAGTTATGAAAATAATGTTATCCTAAGTGTAGTCTTATTGATACAAATAGAAAAATTATATACATCGTATAAAGTGTTATGCAAACGTATTATGATATAAAACAATAAATTAAAAGGCATAAAATGATACAAAAACAATAAAAACCCAAAGCCAATCCAGTGTGGCAAGATAACTTGTTTACATCAAAGTTGAACATGTGCGTGTTTAAAATTTATCCTCGGGCCTTTTCACTCCCCGGCAACAACATCAATCGAAAATTAAAAAGACATCGTTTTATTACGAATATGAGACAATAGAACACCCAGCATTGTGATTTTATTCTCATCAAAAAATTATCATATGTCGCAGTCAAAAACAGCGAAAATCATCAGATGAAATTGGGATTATTTTGTCTCAGCCATGTTTTGACGTGAACATTCGAAGAATACAACAATGTCAATGGAAAGGGTCGGTTTAGCTCACCCGGACTTTGTCATATTTTAGCATTTCACAATGATATAGGAGTGAAAGGCGGGCCATTATCTCTTTTATCTTTGAAGTGTGCATCAAACGGATACCAGGACAGTGTAGGGGACCTATGGGGCTATTATTCCCCGCTCTCAAATTTGGACTGTATGGGTACCACAAAGTGGCTCCCAGGGGTTCTGGCTCATTTCAGGGGTTTATATCTCACTTGAGATTGACCACAAGAACTTGGTAAAACTAGGATTAGGTAGAGGACCTCAAGAGGTATTCATAATAAGCGTTAGAGGGTACCTATGACCCCTGCAAGGGTTCAGATAGCTCATCCAAACATTGTCATATTTTAGCATTTCACAATGATATAGGGGTGAAAGATAAAGGTGAACATCACAATGTAGGAAGTCTGTAAAAATACAAGGATTTTTATGATTTTCGATGCATGTTATTTTTGGAGAAAATAAACAGATTTGGGGTTCAATTTTTATGCATAAGAATAGACAAATACCAATATTCAATTGAATTCATTAGATACAAACTCATTAATATTTTTTCCAGGCGAGCTTTACTGCCTCCGAGTTGTCCATGCTAAGAGAACTTTTTCATGCATAAATCTTCTTGATATTAATTAAAATATGCAGATAATAAAGTAAAATATAATTTTCTGTTCGAGTACTCTCAGTACTTTGAAGAATTTTTTATTGGCTGCTAGCTTCTACGGGCTTAGTGGCTGCTGTTAGTGGCTGCTAACTTCAGCCTGGTGTACATAGAGGACATTTCCAAATATGTAACTGGAGGATTGAAAAGTCGAAAAACGGCTCCAAAAATTGTTAGTGCTTCTGGAAAAACCCGACATACCCTGAGAGATGTATTGTATCCATGTACGAAAAGTATATCAGCCTCATGTAACCTTAATAAACTAATACACTATTCTATACATTTAAAATAACGCAAACATTGTTCCCTTGTAAACCTTAATATAATTAGACAACACATAATAACATAGCTTCAACCATTTCTTTTTGCAGACCCAATAACGGAAAGTCGTCGGCCTTTTATTTGCGCCCGAGCAAATTTTCCAGCCCAGACAAATGGTATGACGACGCCCCAGTCGGTGTCCATCCGCTTCAACAAACCGTCGCCAAGTTGTGCAAGATGGCGGGATTTGAAGGTTTTTTCTCTAACAATTCCTTGCGTGCTACGGCCGCTGTAACGAAGAATTTTGACCCGGGTTGAAAATTGACCGGGTGTCATTTTTCCACGTTGAATATTGAGACCAAAGGTGTTGAATAAAGACCCTAATCCGTTGAAAATTGACCGGCATCGTGGAATTTTGATCATGAAACCGGTTCAAAATTCAACAGCAAAGAAGGACAAAATATTGAAAATAACGAATCAATGTTTTAACTTGAGTTTAAAACTATCAGTTTTTACATATTTACTCTTTAGATTTACATGTTTAAACTGGACGGGAGGGGGGGGGGGGGAGTAAAAATGAGACTTAAATGATTATTTTTGAATTTACATATTATCCATTTAAATGTGTAATAACTATTTTATTTATAATTACGGCTGTATTTGGCAGGTGTGGATGAACAATAAATCGCTGAGAAAACCGGCCATAGATCAGTGTCAGTGAGAAATTATAAACGAAGTCCACCAACCAAGAAACCCAGAGATTCCGGTTAACCCTCAGTGTCGCATGTACATGTAAATGTCCAGAAATATCCGTATGCGTTCAAAAAGACGCACATGTTACCATAAATGTGAAATTCAATTCAGAATGCTCGTAAATTTACTGTGCTTACGCTCATGGTGAATTTCTGTGTTTCTCATAACTTTTGAGGATTGAATTAAACCTATTCACGCAAACCTTGTGTCATTATTTCTTTGTTTCTTAAATTTACCTGTAGCCATTCAATAAGTTTAAATTTATTGGACAGCTAAAGGTGACTTATTGGACGGGTTGGAAGACAATAAGAGATTTATTATTTATTTATTTATTTAACAAAAGATGATGTAACAGAAATGTTTTAAATATAATTATTATACTTGAATAATGTTTACACCATTCTTTGGCATGTCTTTCTCTTGTAATTATAATAATATGTCATGTACTTGTCTGTTCTGGGCTGCGTTTTACAAAAGAACTTACGACTTACGACCAAATTAATGAATGCTAATTAGTCACTTACTAATCAATGAATTATTCTTATGGCTGGAAAATATAATAATCCGAATTGAAATATTTGTAAACAAATGGTTTTATGTCAATTTTGTTCTCTAAAGATCATCTTACCAGACAGTAAATATTTACGACTATGTCGTAAGTTCTTTTGTAAAATGTAGCCCTGGACTCTAAATAAGAAATAAATGATATGTTCCTGTATGCGTAACACAGGGGAAATATAAATTCAGTGTTTTAACACACATCTCTGGTGCGTATGGAAGACTCTTCAATTATGATCGGAATCGTATTGCATAAAAATATTGTGTCTGCTACAAATGAGGCAATCGGCAATCCTCGGCTGATTCCGCTACGCTCCATACAAACGTGTCGAGTGCGCGAGACATCCGAGTAGTTCCGAGTGACAAATGAGGTCTACAGACGAACAAGAAAAAGTTTGATTTCAGGTCGAAACGTTAAATAAGTTTTTTGGAATATTTTCTCACATACAGAGTTAAAATGGCATAATTCTGCTGAAATATTTTTTCACTCCTTTATCTAACGAAAAATTGCGATAGTCAGATAGTTCAATCAGTGGTGTTCATTTGCTTTTGTGTATTTCAGTCTTCTTTGTGGAGAATAATTTGTGTTTGTTTAATGTTAAAATCAAATCAAAAAGTTAGAAGTCAATATGATGACGATTTTTATCACATCTGTCAAATATCTTTAAACCTTAATTAGTAATCTAATCTAAAACACGCTTAAATTTCCATTTTGATAAATCTAAGAACCGGCTGGGTGTTGACAATTATGCTGGTGAGTTTTATGATATGTTTCTTGTTGGTATTGCTTTAAATGGTATCTGTTCTATAACACTGATCTGCTCTGTACAATTTTACTTACCCGGTACTTATGAATGCTCACTTTCAAGTGACAATTCACTTTTATCTAATAAATTATGAATTAATTATTTTCAACAGACCATCATTGAAGAGAGAATTCAAAGCACAGCTTGACAAGAACTGTCAGGATCAAGTACGTGTATTATTTTGATGTCTTGAAAAATTTAAACCAACAGTGTATAGCTACATATGTATAAGTATCACACAATTACATACCAAGCAGGCGCATAGTAAAAAAGAGCTCGGCTCACCCCTTTTTAGCTCACCTGAGCTGAAAGCTCAAGTGAGCTATTCTGATCACATTTTGTCCGTCGTCCGTCTGTCCGTCCGTCTGTCCGTCTGTAAACTTTTTACATTTTGAACTTCTTCTCTAAAACCGCTTATCCAATTTCAACCAAATTTGGCACAAAGCATCCTTATGGGAGGGCGAATATAAATTGCAGAAATAAAAGTTTGATCTATATTCAAAGCGGAGAAAACCTTGAAACTGTAGAAAAAGGGGGGTGCATTTTTAAAAATCTTCTTCTCAAGAACTACCGAGGCAAATTCAACCTAGTTTAGCATAAATTATCCTTATGGGAAGGAAAGTATAAATTGCAAAAATTAAGTGGTAATTCTGTTTCAAATCTGAGTTATTACGAAAATAATAATAAAGGAAAGGCGTGTTTCAATCAGTTTAATAGCTTCGGGTTCGGCATCCGGTAAAATGATTCCGTACTTCTAAAACGAGGTTCTTTGTTTAAAGCAGCCATGACATTATACGAAAAAGGGTCGATCTGACTATGATGAATTTGCTTGTTGTGCAACAGTTCGCGTATGAAGGGAAATTTTGAAACATACAAAATATATTGGTGCCGATTTTGTGAAGTAAATTGAGGCTTAATATTTCGATGCGTTGACAGTTTTCACACATGACGTTGGTGTTAGCTTGTTCTGATTTTCGTTTCGTTCTCATTATGCTTTGTAACCTGGAAACTATCGTCTGTATTTCGTGATTTTTTACGTATCAAATCAAACAGAGACTTCGGTAAATCAAACAGTTAACTGTTAACCTGCGCAAATTAAGCAAAATCGGATGTAGGGGTACCGAAATACAATTCATTCTATCGGTAATTCGGCATTATCTTTTGCGTAATGGTACATGTAGATTAATGCAATAGGTTTTGTTGAGATGCTCGGCATTTTCTCGAGTTTATTCAGTTTAAATTGAGTTTGATATCGCTGACGGAAATATGTAGGTATATACATGTATATATATGATTCATTTCGAAAAAATAAATTGTGTTCTTTATTTGTTATACATGTAGTGCATGTTTCTTGTGTTTAATTGTTTACAATTTCTATTTACTAACCATATTTGAGTGTTAAGTTTCGAATTATAAGCAAGATACAGAGATTTGCTCACAATTCTATGTTTGTACACAGATCTTAAAAACTAAAGCTTAAAAAGGTAAAAAATTTGTCAATATTTATTAAGAAAATTTTCAAAGTCTGTTCTTCCAGAAACCAACTTTAACAACTTATTGTATTGTAAACTTAACCTTTTTAGCTCACCTGAGAGTGGGGCCACAATGGGGGGTCGAAGTTTAACAAATGAATATATAGAGTAAATCTTTAAAAATCTTCTCCTCAGAAACTAATCAGCCAGGAAAGCTGAAACTTGTGTGAAAGCATCATCAGGTAATGTAGATACAAATTTGTGAAAATCATGATCCCCGGAGGTAGGGTGGGGCCACAATGAAGGATCGAAGTTTTACATAGGAATATATAGAATAAATCTTTAAAAATCTTCTTCTCAGAAACTAATCGGCCAGGAAAGCTGACACTTGTGTAGAAGGATCCTCAGGTAGTGTAGATTCAAAGTTGTGAAAATCATGACCCCCGGGGTACGGTGGGGCCACAATGGGGGATCGAAGTTTAACATAGGAATATATAGAGAAAATCTTTAAAAATCTTCTTCTCAGAAACTAATCAGCCAGGAAAGCTGAAACTTGTGTGAAAGCATCCTCAGGTAGTGTAGATTCACAGTTGTGAAAATCATCACCCCCGGGGGTAGGGTGGGGCCACAATGGGGGGTCGATGTTTTACATAGGAATAAACAGAGTAAATCTTTAAAAATCTTCTTCTCAGAAACTAATCAGCCAGGAAAGCTGAAACTTGTGTGAAAGCATCCTCAGGTAGTGTAGATTCATAGTTGTGAAAATCATGATCCCCAGGGGTAGGGTGGGGCCACAATGGGGGGTCAAAGTTTAACAAAGGAATATATAGAGTAAATCTTTAAAAATCTTCTCAGAAACTAATTTATGGTGGCATATCTCTGCCCCTTGTGTGCAAGTTATTTTTCTATCAAATATGTCGACATGCAAGATAAATATGTTGACATGCAAGATAGTTATGTCAACATGCAACATAACTATGTTGACATGCAAGAAATTGCAATCTGATATGAATTATACAAAAATCTCGAGAAATCTCGAATATTGCCCACCTGTGACATCCAAGATGCTAGATGCTCCCTTTTTATGTCGACATGCAACTTATTTATGTTAACATGCAACTTATTTATGTTAACATGCAATTTATTTATGTCAATATGCAACTTATTTATGTCAACATGCAACTTAGTTATGTTAACATGCAATTTACTTATGTCGACATGCGAGATGAATATGTCAACATGCAACTTAGTTATGTTTACATACGAGATAAATATGTTGACATGCAACTTATAAGTTGCATGTCAACATAACTAAGTTGCATGTTGACATAAATATGTTGCATGTCAACATATTTATCTGGCATGCTAACATAACTAAGTTGCATGTTGACATAAATAAGTTGCATGTCGACATAAATAAATTGCATGTTAACATAAATAAGTTGCAAGTCAGCATATTTATCTTGCATGTTAACATAAATAAGTTGCATGTTAACATAAATAAGTTGCATGTTAACATAAATAAGTTGCATGTTGACATCAATAGGTAGCTTATCCAGTATCTTGGATGTCACATGTTGGCGACATTTGAGATTTTTTATACCTCTTATTTGATTGCAGTTTTCTTGCATGTCAACATAGTTATGTTGCATGTTGACATAACTATCTTGCATGTCAACATATTTATCTTGCATGTCAACATAATTCAGAGAAAAATAACTTGCACACAAAGGGCAGAGATATGCCACCATACTAATTAGCCAGGAAAGCTGAAACTTCTTTGGAAGCATCCTCAGGTAGTGTTGATTCAAAGTTGTAAAAATAATAACCCCTGGGGGTACGGTGGGGCCACAATGGGGGGTCGAAGTTTTACATATGATTATATAGAGTAAATCTTTAAAAATCTTCTTCTCAGAAACTAATCAGCCAGGAAAGCTGAAACTTGTGTGGAAGCATCCTCAGGTAGTGTAGATTCAAATTTGTGAAAATCATAACCCTGGGGGTAGGTTTGGGCCACAATGGGAGGTCGATGTTTTACATAGGAATAAACAGAGTAAATCTTTAAAAATCTTCTTCTCAGAAACTAATCAGCCAGGAAAGCTGAAACTTGTGTGAAAGCATCCTCAGGTAGTGTAGATTCATAGTTGTGAAATTCATGATCCCCAGGGGTAGGGTGGGGCCACAATGGTGGGTCAAAGTTTAACAAAGGAATATATAGGGTAAATCTTTAAAAATCTTCTCAGAAACTAATCAGCCAGATGTTTCTTTATAATTGTTAAGACTTTGGCCCCAGGACAATTCTTTGGCCTCCCGAAAAGGTTCAGAGTTTGATGTACGTTTATATCTAATATATAAACTATTGTTAAGGATCATTTTGAGAACTGCAATACTCAACATATGATATGACTATAAAATCATCTTGTTAGAAAAGGGACTAATGATTATAAACATAAGAATATCCAGGGGAAAATGGATTTTATTTATACAGGATCTACATGTATTATTGTACATTGTCCAGATAGTTTGTATTATGACTCCATTAAGCTGATTTTATCATACCTATTGTTCCTCAGGTGAGCGATGTGGCCCATGGGCCTCTTGTTATTTTATTAGGTTTCCCCTTGCTTTAAAAAACGCTGTTACAAGCCTGCTCGAAGTTGCATTACCCGGTAATCAAAGCACAACAGCTGGTAAAAAATATTCCAAATTCTCCTGAGGATTATAAGAGGTTTCTGTCTGTAAATGGGGCTGATGGGCTATATATAAATATTGATTTTATTAAGTGTCAAACAATATGCTAGATGCAATACATGTATATGCTAATTACTCCACTTATAAGAGAATACAAAGCCATTTGAATTAAGTTTAAATGTGTGGTGTTTCCATACTGGAGTGAAAAGGTCTTGTAACTAATGCCTTTCTGAAAGCTAAGCTATAAATGTGGTTTGATATTGCTAAGGAAAGATTATTATACCCCCACTCCAAAGGAGAAGGGGGTATATTGTTTGCCCTTGTGTGTCTGTCTGTTTGTTTATCTGTCAATCCTTCTGTCTGTCAGTCCGTAACAAAAGTTTGTGTTGCATTTTTCTCAGCAACTATTCATTACAGGTGCTTGAAATTTTAACACACTATTTGTTTAAGCATGCCATATCGTGGGATATATTTTTGTACCCATGGGACGTCAACTTTCTGTTAAATGACAACTTTGTTTATTTTTAGCCCAAAATTTTCAAACAAATTTTCGTCGAAGATTTCTCAGCATCTATTTATCGCAGATGCTTGAAATTTTAACACACTATTTGTTTAGGCATGCCATATATTGAAATTTTAACACACTATTTGTTTAGGCATGCCATATCGTGGGATATAATTTGTACCAATGGGACGTCAACTTCCTGTTAAATGACAACTTTGCTTATTTTGTATATTCATAGCAGAGAGGGGTTATTACTATTGAGCATCAGCTCACAGATATCTTGTTGTTTTTTTTTTTTAATTTAGGTTTTGTTCAGGAATTTCCCCATAAGTTTGTTCTAATTTACAGCCTGCATCTAAATTGCACAATTTTGGTCAATTAAGAATATACAGTTAAACCTAGCTTTAAACAGATTGTGACAATCACTGTTCATATCGAACACACCCGATTTTATTTTTCCCATAATTCTTTGCAACGTGCTTGGCCGACCCTAACAATAGGCGCTAAGATATACCCGGCCGAGCTGTCCAGCAATTAAGACGTGCTTAGTGTGTGAAGGGGGTATCGTGTTAGAAGCCTGTGTGGCATGTTTTAGTTTCACAAGTTCAGCATTTGACGCGGACACGGATAGCTGACCGTGGTAAGTATTTATTTAGTTTGGTGTAGTTTATTTGTAAATTTTTGCCTTTTTATTAGTATTACGCAGTCGTCCTATAAAGTCACCTTGACCATTGTTCACTGTAGAGTTACCTGTGTGTTCACTGATGTGTGACTTTAGCGAGAGTGTTTAATTGGAATTCGTCTTTTTCTATAGTACAGTTTTTGCTATTGCTGTATAAAGAAACGGTGATTTAAAGGGCTATTTTCTATGCGTTATTTTATTTTACAATTTATGGTCACTTTTTCCACTTAACTACTTGGGCGGAAGTGCGTCACCGGAAGTCTCAGACGCCATATTGTTTACTGTAAACAAATAACTTAGTTACCATATACTTACAATATTTTGAGATGTTGCCTTTAATATAATACTATTTATACATTATCATAGTTTGATACTATCAGTGAGATACTTATATGATGTATTATACAATATTGTTTTTATTATGGTGTTATGGTGTCACTTGTACACTTATTGTAGTGTCATATTGTTGATGTTGAGAAGATGACGGTATGATGGCGATGGTGAAGTCGATGACGATGCGATGTTCATGTTGATGACGACGATGATGTTATGGTGATGACGATGATGTCTATTATGATTATGGTGTTGTAGTTGATGATGTTGACGATAGTGGTGATGATGATGATTGTGGTGACGAAACTACTCTAGTTGTGGTTGTCCGTAGTTGGTCCAGGACTACAGCCCCGGAGATTCGGACACTCTTCTAATTTATTTTTGGTCATTTGTATAAACATCATATTTTTTCTTGTTGAGTGAAAGGTGTGTGAGTGTTTGTGTGGTTTAGTGTTTATATTTCTATCTTTTCTTTCTTTCTCTTATTTTTTTTGTTATTAAATTTTGTTAAATTTAAGATGTCTTGTTGTTGTTTGGAGTAGCCTCCGCTCATCCCGTTACAATTGGTGGCAGCGGTGGGATAAGTTGACTCCTCCAGATACTACAAGATATCTTTATAAGTGAACAGTTGCCAAGGTTTATTTTATTTTTCATTTTTTGATCTTTTTTGTAGTACATGTAAGAGCAAGTGTAGGTCGTTGTTTCCTTTTCCCTTGGTGAGTACATTACGATAGGCAGATTGTTTTGTTAAAAGTTGAGAAGTTAGTCCCTTTATGAGATAATTTTGAGGTAAGTTGGTCTGTCAGTCAATGCACCATGTCTACTGTCAAGGAGATGCTGGAGCTACTTGAAGTGGGGACCAAGATGGGGATGAAGGATGAAGACCTTCAACAATTCGTGAAGGACGAACAGGCCAGAATGCGGGACGAACGTGAGAAACATAGAGTCGAGAGACAGGAGGAGAGAGACCGCGACTTCAAACTACAGATGGAGAAAGAGCGCGCCGCAAGAGAACATGATGAGCGAGAGCACGCCCGATTGAGAGAACATGATGAGCGAGAGCACGCCCGATTGATAGAAGAAAAGAGACATCAGCAAAAACTAGAAGAACTGGAACTTGATCACAAACTGCAACTCGAGAGATCTCACATGAAGCCGAGTGTTGTGACTAAAGAGGAGAAAGAAACTTCTCAAGTGATAAAAGGACCAAAACTTCCTCCGTTTGAGGATTCGAAAGACAACATTGACGCGTACATTCAAAGATTTGAGATATACGCAACAACGCAGAAATGGAATAAAGACACGTGGGGGACTCATCTTAGCGCATTACTCAAAGGAAAGGCACTGGATGTGTTCGCAAGACTCTCACCCGAAACAGCACTTGATTTCAACGAGTTGAAGAACGCCCTGTTGAAACGATTTGACATGACGGAGGACGGTTTCCGCAAGAAGTTCCGATTTTCAAAACCAGACGGAAGTGAAACTTTTATGCAATTTTCTACCAGACTGGACAGTTACCTTGAGCGGTGGATTCAGCTGTCTAAGACTAACAAGACATTCGATGATCTGAAGGACTTGTTCTTACGTGAACAGTTTTTATTGTGTTGCTCGAAAGAACTTGCCTTATTCCTAAAGGAGAGGATTCCTACTTCGATCCAAGACATGGCGCGATACGCGGACCAGTTTGCTGAGGCCAGAACAGTGACATCTTCTTCACTTACGCAAAAACCGCTCTTTGACAGACGACAGCAGTCCGATAGACAACCGCCGTACAAAGATTCCGTGCAACAAAACCAATCTGGAAATGCAGTGAAGTGTTATGAGTGCGGACGACAAGGACATAAAGCCTTTAACTGCAACTTCCGCAAAAGTCCGAATAACAGGCCGTTTAATTTGAGCGAGAAACAAGAAACAACACCGAAACATACTTACCCTAGTGATTTTCAACGTGGGTCGTACAATAATGGGAACCATGGATATCCAGGACGCGGTAGAGGTCGCCAAGGAGCCGCGAGTGTCGTCGAGAAACATGGAAACTTACCGTGTGTTGGTGATTCGGTTGCTTTCTGTGAAACGGAAATGCCAGTTGTAAAGGATGTGTTGGCAATAAACTAGTGACTGTGCTAAGAGACACAGGTTGTAGTGGTGCCGTTATTCGTAGAGAACTGGTAAACGATGATCAACTAACAGGGACATCTCAACGATGCAAGTTAGCAGACGGTCGTATTATTGATTCAGATGTGGCTAGAATTGATGTCGATACTCCTTACTTTACCGGAAGTGTTGATGCTTGGTGCTTTGATTCGCCTTCGTACGATCTTATTCTTGGTAATATTCGTGGAGTAAGGAAACCACATGAACCAAATCCAGCCTGGATTCATTCCGTTGAAAACATAGCAGCTGTTGAAACGCGTGCGCAACTGAAAAAGAAACAGTCTCCATACAAACCATTGAAAGTACCGGAAGCAATACGGGATGTATCGCCGGAGGATATCTTACAAGAACAACGAAACGACGAGACACTGAAAAAGTTATGGAGCTTAGCTGAGAGTGGACAGCTTAAACATTTCAGTGACGGCGGATTTTCAAAAATGTGTGAACGGAAGCAAATGTTGTTCAGAGAATTTTGCAGTCCCAAAGTGTCCAGTGGAAAACTTTTCCGACAGTTAATCGTTCCTCGGAAATACAGAACTATCGTTATGAAGATAGCACATGAAACGCTGATGGGTGGTCATCTGGGATCAAAGAAAACAACCGACAGAGTAGTGTCCGAATTTTACTGGCCAGGAATTCAGTCAGACATTAGACGGTTTTGCAGATCATGTGACGTGTGTCAGCGGACTATTCCGAAAGAAAAAGTACCTGCAGTACCGTTAGGACAGATGGACTACAAGATCGATATGGGAGGCAAGCTGAAAACTTTCCACGCAAATCTTCTTAAGAAGTATGTTGAACGAGATACATTGAACTGTGGTGTTTTGTTAACATGTGCAATTTCACTCATAGACTTTAGTGACCTAGATGATGATGAACAACAGGACTCTATTCTTATGCCACCTGTTACTCAAACCGAAACAGCAAAGGACATAAAGTTTGCAGACAGACTAACACCAGATCAGTTGGAAACTGCTAAATCACTGTGTGATTCGTTCTCAGATGTATTTACGGATATACCTGGAATGACGAACTTAGTGGAGCATAAGATTGTTGTGACATCGTCTGAACCTGTGCGTGTGAAACCATATCCAATTCCGTTCAGTACAGAGAAAACAATTACAGAAGAAGTTCAGAAAATGCTACAGTTGAATGTGATTGAGCCATCATCTTCCCCTTATTCAGCTCCAGTTGTCATAGCTCGGAAGAAAGATGGAACGAATCGATTTTGCATTGATTATAGACGACTGAACTGTGCTACGGTATTTGATGCAGAACCAATGCCCAGTCCAGAAAGCATATTTTCCAAAATGACTGGAAAGAAGTTTGTGTCAAAGATAGACTTAAGCAAAGGATACTGGCAAGTACCGATGGCTGACGAGAGTAAGCCGCTTACAGCCTTTTCCACACCATCCGGATTGTACCAATTCAGGACAATGCCGTTTGGTCTTGTAAACGCGCCGGCAACATTTAGTCGTATGATGAGAAAAGGCATACGCTGTTATCGAGAAGGAGTGTTTGGCGGTAGTGTGGGGAATACAGAAGTTCCACCAGTACCTTTATGGACGCGAGTTTCTACTTGAAACTGATCACCAACCCCTGACCTACCTTAACAAAGCAAAGACAGAGAACTCCAGACTGATGCGTTGGGCTTTGCAGCTTCAGCCATACCGCTTTAGGATCATTGCGATCAAAGGAAGCGACAATGTGGGTGCGGATTACCTGAGTCGTCAGTGAGATGTATAGTAGACAGTACAGGTATGTATATAGGTTTTATTGTAAATACGTGAGAATTTTCAAAATTCAGTGATTGTTTATTTGAAATTGCAGGACAATTTTTTAAGGGGGGAGGTGTGTGACAATCACTGTTCATATCGAACACACCCGATTTTATTTTTCCCATAATTCTTTGCAACGTGCTTGGCCGACCCTAACAATAGGCGCTAAGATATACCCGGCCGAGCTGTCCAGCAATTAAGACGTGCTTAGTGTGTGAAGGGGGTATCGTGTTAGAAGCCTGTGTGGCATGTTTTAGTTTCACAAGTTCAGCATTTGACGCGGACACGGATAGCTGACCGTGGTAAGTATTTATTTAGTTTGGTGTAGTTTATTTGTAAATTTTTGCCTTTTTATTAGTATTACGCAGTCGTCCTATAAAGTCACCTTGACCATTGTTCACTGTAGAGTTACCTGTGTGTTCACTGATGTGTGACTTTAGCGAGAGTGTTTAAATGGAATTCGTCTTTTTCTATAGTACAGTTTTTGCTATTGCTGTATAAAGAAACGGTGATTTAAAGGGCTATTTTCTATGCGTTATTTTATTTTACAATTTATGGTCACTTTTTCCACTTAACTACTTGGGCGGAAGTGCGTCACCGGAAGTCTCAGACGCCATATTGTTTACTGTAAACAAATAACTTAGTTACCATATACTTACAATATTTTGAGATGTTGCCTTTAATATAATACTATTTATACATTATCATAGTTTGATACTATCAGTGAGATACTTATATGATGTATTATACAATATTGTTTTTATTATGGTGTTATGGTGTCACTTGTACACTTATTGTAGTGTCATATTGTTGATGTTGAGAAGATGACGGTATGATGGCGATGGTGAAGTCGATGACGATGCGATGTTCATGTTGATGACGACGATGATGTTATGGTGATGACGATGATGTCTATTATGATTATGGTGTTGTAGTTGATGATGTTGACGATAGTGGTGATGATGATGATTGTGGTGACGAAACTACTCTAGTTGTGGTTGTCCGTAGTTGGTCCAGGACTACAGCCCCGGAGATTCGGACACTCTTCTAATTTATTTTTGGTCATTTGTATAAACATCATATTTTTTCTTGTTGAGTGAAAGGTGTGTGAGTGTTTGTGTGGTTTAGTGTTTATATTTCTATCTTTTCTTTCTTTCTCTTATTTTTTTTGTTATTAAATTTTGTTAAATTTAAGATGTCTTGTTGTTGTTTGGAGTAGCCTCCGCTCATCCCGTTACACAGATACATGAATACTATATGGTAAAAATGTAGAGAATGGTAACAGTTTAGACATAGAGTTACTTCCCTTCGGCTAACTGCAGGCTAACTGGTCATTATGTACAGTTACATATATGTTATATTGATTTACTTTTATCAATTATTTTGACTGCTTAAATTTTTTGATGACATAAATGTATGTTTGACTGCCTCAATGTCATTATTGTCATATTGTGTATTTATTTTAATTAATTATATTGTACCTCAATCAACCATCCTTTTAAAATCCTAATCAACTACCGTAATTTCTTTACATTTACTAATATGTGACATTAATTTTCTGTATCAATGTGACAGAGTCTAGATTTATATTGAGAATTTTGATTAGATGTTTGTTGTCATATATGTATATTTAAGCAATATTTAAGTAATTACAGTATGATTTATTCTATTTCAGACACTTTGCTGAAATTATAATCATGCATCTCTAAAATTGCCTTCCTCTGCTTTAGGAAATGGTGTCAATTGGTTTGCCGGATTTTCTCTCTTGAAGATTGCTGTGAAGATTCCTTAATCATCACACAGATCCTGTGGTGAATCCCTAACCACCATACAGACCATGTAAAGATTTCTATAAACACCATTCAGATCCTTTGAAGATTCCCAAACTATCATACAGATCCTATAGAGAACCACTAACCACCATGCAGATCTTATGAAGAATCCCAAACCACCATTCAGATCTTGTGGAGAATTCCTTACCACCATGCAGATCCTTTAGAGAATTCTAACCACCATGCAGATCTTGTGGAGAATCCTTTAATTACCACCATGCAGATCTTGTGGAGAATCCCAAACCACCATGCAGATCCTGTGGAGAATCCCTAACCACCATACAGATCCTTGAGAGAATCCCAAACCACCATGCAGATCTTGTGGAGGACCCCTAACCACCATGCAGATCCTGTGATTGTATTTTATTGCAAAATTCTTATATTAGGACACAGGTAAAACTATCTGTTCCGCACAAATTCACTCGATCAACTCTACAGTGAGTCATAAACACTATAAATGAACAGTAACACAGGTTTGCATAAAATATGCTGTTTGTGTATACATATTTATGAGTACTCCTCCCTTCTTTGTTTTGCAAGAACACCCTTCTTACTACTTTGCTGCCTCCTCATCACTGATCTCACCAGTACTTAAATTTCTTTTCATGGTTTTTTAAAGCTAAATGTATCATTGTTATGCTAATCCTCAATATCTCCTTAAACAAAAATATTACAGAAATATTTATTGAATTGTTTGTATCTATAATAGATAGACCTCTCTAATTTTGCAATGTTAATTTTGTAAACTGTCTTATATACAAAATTACATCACTTAGATACAATAGGGACGCCCATGAAATATGGTCTTATTTGGTCTTAGAAACTGGCGGTTATATCAGGAATATACACGTACTCCCTTTAGTTGCCTCAATTCTTTATATTGCCAATAATTCTAGTAGAATATTATGTCAAAACCAACTGTGAGCCAAAAAAAAAATGTATTTTTAGAATTATATGAAAAAAATTATTTCTAACTATAACTTACATATATCACCAATTATTTCCAGATTTGATCACAGGTCTGAAAGGCATTTTCTCCCAGTAACTCAATTGTCTGAACTAGGATGTCATCACTGAGCTCGTCAAGCATCGGATCCATGACAAAGGGTCAAACTTAATTAATTTATACATGTAAACAGGTACTAGTATAGGTAGAGATTCAGAAAATCAACTACTTTTTAGGTACCAGTGGTTATGTAAGAATTTTAAGTAAAGCATCGGTACATGTATTACTTTGCCTAATATATCAAAGACCTATAACTCATAGATGCTTCTTTATAAAAAGCCTGCCAATTTCAACTCAGTATCATCAGACTCATCAAAGGGGAATAACTCATTCATCAGTGACTATAGTCAAAGAAAGATAACTCGTACATATTACATGTACTGGTGAACTATAAATTCAAAAGTGCAGCTTTCATATTTGGTATTTCAACACTATAGATATTCATAGAAAAAATTGAATCGTCAAGTAATTGACAAATATAACTCATGTTGCAGCTGATGTCCTAGGACTTCAATAAAGATAAAATATTTTAATAATTGTGTTACCGGTAAATATATATACATGTGTATATATATATCAGTTTAATCTTCACCATGAATTAAAATTTTGGCATTTTTCAGACCCTGGAGATAATAACAGCTGGAAAGTTACTACTATCACAGTCAGCTTAGAATCTACGGACTGTGTATTGGGAGGTTTGTTCCTTAAAGCTAAGTGTAATTTGATCATGATAATGTCAAACTTAAGTTGTTCATAAAGTTCTTCTGAAATAATTTAAAAACACACACAATAAAATGCTTTTATTGGTGGTACATAGGGGTGTGATGGTAGCTATCATTGAAGAAAACCCCCCCAAATAACACAGCTAGATATGTAATTTTTTTTCTGCAATGATATCTACGTACTTTCATAGCCCATACATGAATCACCAAAGAAACCTTTTTAGCTCACCTAAGCTGAAAGCTCAAGTGAGCTATTCTGATCACTTTTTGTCTTGTGTCTGTCTGTCCATCAGTCTGCATTTACATTCCAAATACACATGTACTTTTTGCATGTAAAGTGTGTGAAAAGATACTGCAGTTATAAGACCGTAACACACACAGGGTATTCAAAGGTTAGAATGACTACCCGGTAGTTTTATTATGACGTCACGTCACAAACGTTGAACGCTGTAAAATGCAACGTCACAAGCAAGAATCATCAAAGTTCATGTTTGTGGCTGTTACAGTGGCTCTTCCATTAATTTGAACTTACCCTTAGGATAAAACAGCAATTTTTACCTATAAATCACATTTACAGACAAGGCAAGAGTTTAAAAATGTAAATATAAGCATTAAATTTTCATAAAGCGCTAGCGCGCATTACTCAATTTGTATGCACACACTGCTGCTGTTATTAGACTATATCTTTCAAAAAATAATGATTCAATGCTTAAATAAACTTTTTATATTTTAGACTTCTCTAGAACCAATTGGCCAATTTCAACCATACTTGCTACAAAGCATTATTTGACAAATCAAAGTGACTATAGTCAAAGAAAGATAACTCATACATTTTACTGGTGAATTATTAGCTTTCATATTTTTGAATTTTCAACACTAGATATTCATAGAAAAAATTGAATCATCAAGTAATCGACATATATAATTGATAATAGGCTTCAATAAAGATAAAATTTTGAAATATTTTTAATTAATATACATTTCGGTTTCTCTCCTATATATATGACTTAAAATTTTTGGCATTTTTCAGACCCTGGAGATGATAACAGCTGGAAAGTTACTCTATCACAGCCAGCTTAGAATCTACGGACTGTTTATTGGGAGGTTTGTACATTAAAGCTAAGTGTTATTTGATCCTGATAAAGTAATAAGTTGTTCATTAAATTTTTAACTTTTTGTTTATAAATTATGAAATTATTTTTAAAAAAAGAATAAAATGCTTTCTTTGATGGTACATGTAGTTGTGACAGGAGCTACCGTTGCAGATAAAAACATAAATAACCCTGTGGATTGTGTGATTTTTTTCTGCAATGATTTCTACCTTCATAGCACATATATGAATCACCCAAAGAAACTATTATAAGCTCACCTAAGCTGAAAGCTGAAGTGAGCTCTTCTGATCACTTTTTGTCAGGCGTCTGTCTGTCCATCTGTCAATAAACTTAATTTTTAGACGGTGGCTATAAATAGCCACGGTCTATTGCTACGGTCCTGACCGGAAGAGTATTTCTCACGGGGACCCTAGCGGATAACGAACGATAACTCTGTTAGGTATGCAGTGTTACACGCAATGTTTTATCTATGTGTCGATTTCAGAATGATAACTAATTTTAATCTTATCAGATATTTTAAGCATTATAGCTGCTAATCATTTTGTACATATATTTGAATAATTTATGAAATTGTGTTTTATTTTAAATGAGCTGTTACCCTGTCTGCTTACGCGGTATCGATAATTTATGCACCAACTTCCAGTTGTGACGTTAAACTCTGTATCAGGACTGCATAAACTATATCACTGCGATAATTGGCTAAGAGATCTCACAATAATCGCTTCTTGTTTTTTTTATGATGTAAACAATTGTCAGAAACACACACAATTTAAAAAGGTTTGCCATTTCATATTTCAGCAAGTATGCTTCATCGATAAATTCATTCATTTTCAACGCATTAATTTTAGTTGAGGAAGAAAATTTATTTTTTAGTAGCTTATTCTAAAGAATTCACAACAGATACTGATAATGAATATTAGATAAATTACATTTTATTGAACTTCAACCGATCAATGGCACACTTTCTTCTACAAGTGTTCATGTGTTTTTTTAACAAACAAAAAACTTGAAATTTATGATACAAATGTTTTTAATTTTGGACTATCCTATGATTTACCTTATTTTGTAACCCACTCAGTCTGTAGGAACATTAATATTATTACAGGCACCTCAATATTCATCAGACAATATTTACTACTGATGTCGACGCTTTACTTGCTGCTGACTTTCTCTCAAACACGCTTATCGAAAATTCACGTGCAAATCAAGTCGCCATTTTACATGTACATGTATAAACAAACAACATGTTACGATGTTTTAAAGATTTTAAGTTCAGATTTTTGTAAGCAAATAAGGGATTAAAGACATGCTGTAAAACGTCTTGTGGATTTCACGGCGTATCAGCTCGTGTATCTCTAATTTGCAGCAAACGCTAGCTTTTTTTGTGAGAAAAAACAATCGGTTAAACTCATGCAATATTCCATATACATTTATGGTACATTGTGAACGGTAATGTAAGATATAATAATTTTGTTCAATTAACAGTTTCTGACGAATTTTTCACACTAAACTGAAATAACGCAATTTGATGAGCGAAGTACAATCTGTGACTTTAATCCATATGCACCCGTCTCTGCTATTAGAGAACCTTTTCTTTAGTTTTGGGGGATTTTTTCGCAAACAGATAACATTATTTACACATGTACGTAAATATCACCCCTTTTGTTCTCAAATAATTTTTAACTTGCGAGTACAACTCTATTATGAGCTTTCTTCGACATTTGTTTCCATTTACAAATAGGCGGGCCTATATAAATGCGCCAGTTTGTTGCGACTCGCAATCGAAATAAGTGTCATCACTCAACGAAATCTACATCAGCCGTAGAGTATACATCCATGCTATATTTGCGATAAATAATTAAACATGAAGGTAAAAAATGTGCTTCATAGATGACTGTACATGTAGTATTCTGCTGAGCTACAGAACTATAGCTTTCCGGAAATATTGCCGGGATTTGCGGACCGTAGATCTATTGTATAGACTATAATACATGCAAAGAATAAAATGAAATTTATATACCCAGCTGTACGGTCAAATAAACATGCGTTTAACTTGGATTTTGTTTGTTTGGTGTTTTTAAAAACTAATTTTGAATAATTAATCTATATTTCTTGTAAGTTTACTAGAAAAGTTTAATGTTGCAAGTAAATTATGCGTGTTAAAGTGTACTGAGAAGCGATAAAATATACATGTGACTTTCCCAAATTCATTCAAATGATTCAAATAAATCTATAGCTAAATACAATTAGACAAATGTACTTTAAAACGTTGATTAATGAAACTGCCGCGACTGAATATTGTATGATATTTTTTTCTCAAATTTTTATTCACTTTCGTTGTGAGCAAATGGAAATAATCCACTACAGTCGAAGATAAAATATTGATTGACTCTTCTGTTTCATGATGACGTGCATTCCAAAAGCAATACCAGTTTTATCAAACAGGTTCTTGCAAACCATTCCGTTTTCTGTACACCTAAATGTATAACTTACTATGAGGACAAAAGCAAGTGTGATAGTCCACAAGCAAGTGTGATGATGCAATAGTTAGTAAAAACCTGATAAGTATTTTATCATACTAAAGCTTTATTTGTTCTCGTTACTTTGAGAAATCTACAATATCTTTAAAGCACAAAAGTCCAATCCACACTTTTCAAAAGTCAAAGACCCAAAGGTCAAAAGGGAAAAAAACAAAATTCCTTTTCTTTATACAATGAAATAGTTTGGCGTACTGTGATGAAATCGCTTTGGATTTGATTTATTCATTCAATATGTGGTGGCAACCTACATATTTAATGAGTCATTCTGGGGCAATCAAAATACATTTGTGTAGTACATGTATTACCGAAAACGGAGTTTTAATATCAACTGATATAGATACAAACATATAGATACAAACATATAGATACAAACTTCTATACTACAAAGGCTACTGTGATAAAGCTATGGATTTTCCCCAAAAGATGACGATAAAGAGACACAACATTTGTAAAGTGTGGATTGTGAACACAACTACGATTTCCACAGAATTATCCATGTAAGTAACTCACGACAAGTTGTGCTAGTATGAGACGATGGCTGTGGATTTTCGACAACAATAATTTACATACATGTAATATGCCACTTTCAAACAGCGCCACCGTCTAACAGTACTTTCAGTACTTTGATTATATTTTAGACTTCTCCAGAACCACTGGGTCTAATTTAACCACACTTAGCCAAAGGCATTATTTGCAAAAGGGGATTCAAGTTTTTTAAAATGAAGGGCCACGTCATCTTTTCAGAGGAGGTAATTAAGAATTATTGAAATAATTATTAATGTGTGTTGGTATTTTTTTAAAAATCTTCTTCTCAAAAACCGTTTTGCCAGGAAAGGAACTTGTGTGGAAACATCTTCAGATAGTGTATATTTATGTTTCTTCAAAAAGTGATCCCCCAGGGTAAAGTGAGCCACAATGGGGGTCTAATGTTCACATTGGAATATATAGAGTAAAATCTTTAAAAATCTCCTTCTCAAAAACCATTTGGCCAGAAAAGCTGTAACTTGTGTGGAAGCATCTTCAGGCAGTGTAGATTTATGTTTGTTCAAATCATGATCCCCAGAGTTAGGGTAGGGTCACATGGAGGGGGTCGAATTTTTACTAAGGGATATATAGAGAAAAATCTCTAAAAATCTTATTCTCAGAAACCAATTGGCTGTAACTTGTGTGGAAGCATCCTCAGATATAGTTGATTTAGTTTCTTCAGATTTGAAGGTAGGATACCTGGGGTAGAGTGGGGGCCACAATGGGAGGTCAAATTTTAAGATATTTTTATACTTGACCTCTTCTACTAAATTGTCCAAATATATTGTATATGACTCTATAAATCTGGTTTTATTATGAATTTTTTTCCTCAGGTGAGCAATATGGTCCATTAGCCTCTTGAATTAATTATATTTACATCTCTCTCTCTTAATTTCTACCTAAATCTTAATTATTCATTAAAAGCAAGTTTACAAGTTATCGGTTTTCTCAATCAACACATTGCATAGAAGTTACAATCAATTTTTCCATAGATATGGTCATATACAATATCTACATGTATTTGTAAGTCTGAGGTCAGTCCGTCCTATCTATATATGTTGCTAAATTACCATCAATTACAAAAAATCCAAACTTTCATAGATACAGACTTACACGGGCTGACTTCAGTCTTCCAAGTAGTTATAGTAACCATGGTAACCTTAATATATGGAAAAATTGGCTGTTCCTTCTGTGAAACGTGCTGATCGACAATAACGATCAATTTTACATGACTAGCTAAGGCGATTGAGAGTTATATTTTTTTCTGCAATTCTCACTGTCTTCATATCAACATGACACATGAAAGCATTTCATTGTTTAATTGATGCCCGATTAAGCACTTGATACTGCAAATATTTCTTCTCAGTGGTAGATGGTTTTCCTAACTATGAGATGATGTACTTTTATATAGCAGTGTAAAGTGAAGATAACTTTCTACCTCTGAGAAAAAAATGTATGTAATGTCAAGAGCCTATGTTATTGATGTAATCAACCACACTTTATAATTATACAGTTTATTTACATTTATTATTTAATTTACACATATAAACAATATACATTGTATTCAAATTTAACATATATTAGATATAATAACATTACACACACAGTTTGATGGCACGCAATGTTTGGAGTATCAAATACATGTATGTACTACATTTGGTCTGTTGACAGTCACATCCAATATATAAACACACCCAATATATACTAGTAAACGTTTGGAGTATCAAATATGTACCACATTTGGTCTGTTGACAGTCACATCCAATACATAAAACAATCAGTCAATAATGCTGACATAAACACAGTCAGTTACATGTAGTTTGTTACATACAAGATGTAATACAGTTTGTTGATCGACATGTAAAAAATATAAATTATTAAACTAAAATGATTTATCTACATGTATTATTTAGCTGTTGTCACTTGAGAACTTTATTTATTAATAGATATAATTTAATATCATGAACCGTTTGATTATTATAAAACATGGTTTGTTTCATTTGTAATATCGATTTCTTCACTAATGTTACATGTAAATAAATAAACAAATAGTTTGATTATTATAAAGACAGTTTGTTTACATGTTATATTGTATTTTCTTCACTATACCTGTTAACTCAGCCACAAAGAGGTTGTCTCTGGTGTCCACACATAAACCCCATAGATACTGTAAATCACAGTTGTCAATGTAGCGGAGGAACTGTCCGCCCTGATCCAGGATGTGGATATAGTCATTGTACCAGTCTGCTGTCAGGATCTGACCCTGGCTGTCTGTTGTGATGCGGTGTGGACTAAATGATGCCTTGGTAGTAGAGGGAGGACCAGTGTAGGTAAACCGGAGTTTCCCGGCCTGATTGACCACCACTACTGCACGGGCTGTATAGTCTGACACACAGATATCTAGGTTCCTATTCTCACTGATGTATTTACTGTACTCATCAGTTGAATAGAGAGGTTGTCCTTTGTCGTCGTACTGAATACTTTGTTTCTCTGTGGAGCCAGAGTAACACACAACTTTTGTTTGTTTTCTATCATCACTGACCATGACAACCAGGAGGTCACCAGAGGAGGTACTACAGACATTGAGAGGTCTCCACCCCCGTAGTCTGATCACTGTCTGTATCTGTGTATTCTTCACTATGTTCACAGTTCTATCATCGTCATCAGTATAAACTAGATCCCCACTCCTTGTCACTGCTATGTCCCCTGGATAGTTCCCTGACTTTGTTCGGACTGACTTCACTAGTTCCCCACGGAGGTTGTACAGTCTCATGATGTTGTCATTACCAGACGTCCACATCTCCTCGTCACTCAGACAGGACACACTGTCTAATCCTATACACTCGGTGTCTATCTGTGTGATGATCCGTGGTACATCAATGTGCGGTCTGTCCAGGGGAGAGGACTCGGCACCGGGAGATTCCATGTTGTAGCCATGTTCTTCTGTTTTGATAGATGACGCTGACAGAGAACCAAACTGTTGATAAAGCTGTTCTTTGTTGATCTTCTGAGGGGTAAAACTTGGTAAGGACACTGTGAGTTTAGGAGGCAATCTTCTGAATTCATCATTCCTGGATTTGTAGGCAGAGACACGGCTGACATCATTGGAGTCCAGTAACGTCTTTAGTTCAGTAATGGTCTGTGTGATTTCAGAAATGGTGTGTTTAATTTCATCTTCCTGTTTATCTAAGACAGCCAGGTGTTTGGTGTCCATTTCCTCCATGTTAGATTTCATGTTTCTGATAATGGTGTCTATTTCTCTGTGCAAGTCTTCTCCATGTTTGTCGATTTCTGTTGTTAATTTCTGGGAGTTTTCATTCAGAGCAGATTTCTGGACTTGGTTAATGGATGCAATCTCTTTGTATTTGGGATAAATGGATTTCTCTAGTTCTTGTAAATCTTTTTGAATGTTTTCTTTGCTTCGGTCAATCTTGTTCGTTATTTCAATAGATTTATGGCTGCGGTGTTTTTTTAGAGGAAGCACATGTTGTACAAATAGGAATGTCACATTGTTCGCAGTAATGTTCACATATTTTTAAGGGATGTTTTGGACATTTTGGAGTATATCTCCTCTTTTCAAATGGCAGCACTTTGTGTTCTTTGGATAGATCTGAGATATGGTCCTTCTCACAAGCTTTACACAGATATTTGTTACAAATGACACAGTACATAGGGGGGCCCGGGGTCTCACAGAGATGACACCGTACCACATCTTGAAGGTTATTCTCAGGGTCCATGGTCAGACACTTTGATGGGATTTTAAGAAATATTCTGAAGAAAAAAAATCAATCACAAATACTATACCATACTTGAGTAAATTATTCAATTAATTTTCATATAACTTGCATTTCGAAAGTGCACACGTATATAATAGTTCGCGGGTTTCTTGGTTATTATGCCTTTTTTAACGAATTTTGTTCTTTATTTCATTTTTCAATTTTTTGAAAAGAGTTACTGAGTGATTAAGAAACAAACCTCTGCAGTCCAACATGGCGATTACGGTATTTTACTTTCTGGTCTTGTTGGCCTTTGTGATCGTCACGTGATTAACTTATATATAGCAGCGGTAGTTTATTTAGGTGGCATAACATAAAAACATCAAAACAAAGCAAACAGTTCCCGAATTACCCGTTGACTTTGGTGCATTTCCACCTGCGACAGGAGCTGACATTTTTATGACATGAAAAATAATGTGTAAGATGTCTGACTATCCCAGTTTTGTATTAATGCGGGGGTGGGGTGTGAAAAGGCCTGGGCTTAATTTTCAAGCACGTGTAAGTTCGACGTAAAGTCGAGTGTCTTGCAGGATGCACCTGTGTTTTGTTATTTAATTGTAAATGAAGTGTTGTTTAAAACAGGATTTGTCCTAAATTTGAATTTATACCCTGTATCCAAAGCTGTGCAATTTTATTAAGAATTTATAGCGAAATTTGTAGTCAGACACCGGCGCCAATATACTTCCTCGCGCAATTAATAATTAAATAAGTTCAGTTCATTTATTCGCTCAAAACCATTTCAAACATATGGTACATCAGGACAAAAATAACATTAAACTAGTAGACTAATTGTTCATGGAACAATTAGGAGGTCTTTACACCATTCATTTGCCCTCTTGTTTTGTTCAAATCATTTGCGGGACATCTGTAAATTTGAAGGGAAGGAAAAAAAAAAAAAAAAAAAAAATTGGTTCCGCACAGTGGTATCGATCCGAGTGCCCTTAGATTCCTAGGCGAGAGTGTTTCCACTACGCTATTTCGCTTGTTATCTAATCGGAGGTAAAATTTGTTGAGTTGTGTAGTGAATTTGGATGATGATAGAAAGAAGAGATGAAGCGTTCTTCTGTCCATCTAAAATTGATACCCAACGCTGAGGAACCTTTAGAATAGATAGGGGCTTAGCGATTGGTTGGGAGGGGAGGATTTGTTCACCAGTTTATTAATAAAAATCAGTGCCGCTTGTAAACAATGTGGCCGGATAGCGTCGACTAAGAAATCAACAGGCCAGGTCAAACTCTGGTCGCCAGCGGGTATTTGAAGGTGTGGGAACATTTGTTGGAACTCAGCTGATGCGAATTCTCCTTGTGATTTGAAATGCACGTGCTTAGAAATCTATTAAATGTCATGCATTCGTGGATTACAAGTACGGAAAATCGGAACTGAATTAAGGCCAGTCATGTATTTCAGCCAAGTCGGGAAATAAACAAACTGAAAGAAAATGTAAATTAAATTCATCTAAAATCGGGGTCTGGGAAGGAAGAGTTATCTTTCGTTGCACTTCAACACAAGTCGTCACAGGTTGCTGATAGAAATGTAAACAAAGATTTTCAGTGAAATTTGAGCGTGAATTTATTAGATACAAATATCGAAGCGTTGAAATTTCGTTTCTCGGGACGATGGTTCGATGCCGCTGAGGTGTGAGGAACAGTCCCATGAATTTTCGCCGAGTTCTACAGAGTTTTACTGGAGCTGGAATTTTTATTTGGAGGCGTAGTCTAAAACGCGGTCTGGAGTCAAATGGCAGACAGTGTTTCACCTTCTCAAAAAATTCTGACAAACGGTTGTAACACTTTTTTTAGGTTTTATTTTAAAAAGGAATATTGAATTTCAAGTTCAAATATCGAGGGTCATGTTCATATAAGAATTCAATCCTTGTAGAAAAGAAGGGGGGGTGCAAATTGTTCATATAACTGAATCTGATATATATGTTGCATGCACTTATTACTCATTAGTTCTAAGAGGTCAAAGGTCAAGGTCAAAAGTCAAGGTCAAAGGTCAAGGTCAAACCTAAATATAAAAGGGGGGGGGGGTGTTTTAAAGAGCTAATTACACATATAAATGATTCTGAAATGTATATGTTTGATATACTTGTATCGCATCAGTCCTTAAGGACAAAGGTCAAGGTCAGGTCAAAGGTCAAGGTCAGGTCAAAGGTCAAGGTCAAACCTAAAAATAAAAAGGGGGGGTTATTTTGTATTTGATAGTGAAATCAATGAAATTCAAACGGGAATTACTACCAGAAGGGCACGTTGGACCCTTTTGGGATCAATAGATTGAAGAAACTTCTAAGTGTGCTGAAGACATTGGTAAAAGATACAAGTCTCTACCGGTTATGGTTTCAGAGGAGTAGCGATAACAAGCGTTCCGTACAAAAGGGGCAATAACTCGCTAACTATTACAAGGTGGGAGCTGAAGGGCTACATTTTGAAATGTCTTAAGACGTCCTACTACATCCTTGATAAAATTTCTCTATATCACCCTAAACAAAAGAGATACGAAAACTCATGAATACACAGATTTTCAGATGACCTTGACCTTTGACCTTGACCTTTGGTGCAGCCAAAAAGTTCCTGGAAGCCATCGCAAGTGGTTTCGCGGCTCTACCTTTAGTCGTTACATTATTTTTTTTTTTCATGAGAATTAAAAAATTTGAGAGGCAGTCGTTCTAAGAGGAGACTGCAAAACCTGTTGTCTTTCGGAGAGACGCAACTACACTTCTGACCGACATCATCCGCGAAGGTTTGCAACTTGCAAGTGTCGCGGCTTCAGAGGAGTAGCGATAACAAACTTTTACGTGCACGCGTCAATAGTAGCGAAACGCGAGGTGTTTTCATGACGCAGGGTCAAATGCCCTTATCATTTTCCGAAAGCAGTAAGACGTGAATGAAAGCGTTTCGATAAGTCGCGAAACAAAAAATCATTTTTGCTTACGGAAGAAAAAGAAAAATTAAAAGAAACAGAACAATATCAATAGGCCTTTACACTGTGGTGTAAAGACCTAAAAAGAAACAGAACAATATCAATAGGCCTTTACACTGTGGTGTAAAGACCTAATAAAGAAGACGCGAGATCATTCGACAAAGCCAAAATCTGAGTATGCATGCTAAACCAAACATTTTGGCACAATTTTTTTTTACGTCGAAGGTCAAGGTCATCCGTTACCCCAAAAAGTGAAGAAGGGGGTTTACAGACTAGTCGCGCAAGATAGAATCTTGGAATTTTTGTCAAAGGGCTCTATATCGCCAGGGGTCAAGGTCAAAGGTCAAGGTCAAAGGTCAATGTCAACTTTCAGGGGATTCGCATGCGCCGAAAGATCACACACTTTTGCATTAGACAGCTTTACCGATCCAAGTTGACCTTGACCTTTGACCTTGACCTTTGGTGCAGCCAAAAAGTTCCTCGAAGCCATCGCCAGTGGTTTCGCGGCTCTACGTTTAGTCGTTACATTTTTTTTTTTTTCATGAAAATTAAAAAATTTGAGAGGCAGTCGTTCTAAGAGGAGACTGCAAAACCTTCTGTCTTTCAGAGAGATTCAACTACACTTCAGATCGACATCATCCGCGAAGGTTTGCAACTTGCAAGTGTCGCGGCTTCAGAGGAGTAGCGATAACAAACTTTTACGTGCACGCGTCAATAGTATCTAAACGCGAGGTGTTTTTAAGACGCAGGGTCAAATGCCCTCATCATTTTCCGAAAGCAGTAAGACGTGAATGAAAGCATTTCGATAAGTCGCGAAACAAAAAATCATTTTTGCTTACGGAAGAAAAAGAAAAATAAAAAGAAACAGAACAATATCAATAGGCCTTTACACTGTGGTGTAAAGACCTAAATATACATAAAAATTAGTCAGAGGTAAACATATATTAATATAAAGGTGATAGAGTTATGAAAAGTTATACAAAGTAAGACGCATAGTATAGATATAATAATAACACGTAGATTGATATCAGTGTAATAAGAAGAAAATTAACTTTGGAAAAAATATTTCTTAAACTTATTAAAATATTTAAATTTTAAAAAGTTAACACGTTTGTCAATAAAGTTAAATGAGAAACAAAATTAATGTTGGTGCTGAAACATCCTAGAAATGGTGCCTCAGCATTTAGGGCGTAAAGGTCCTATTTAAAAAATCTATCCATTCCCTTGCAACTTTCAAAAGTGAAGTGGTTTGATTGTTGCCTGGTCTAGCCTTCTTTGATTCAGTTTAGTATCAGTTATTCCTATTCCCAAAGTAAACGCATATATGTGTCATAAAAAATTACTCATAAAATTTTACTAATATTTTTTAAAATCAGTTTTAGCATATTCCTGGCTAAGAAGCTTCAATAAATTTAATACTGCATCTCCAATCTCAAAATGAACTATTATGCCCATTTTCTCACCCCCCCCCTTTATATTTCAGAGTGCGTTATCTACTACATGTATACCTCTTAGTATTTTTATATTTGGTATCTTTTTTATATATAGCAACAGTAACACACGGAACTGTTTAAAGGGGCATATAGTCACGATTTTGGTCCAATGCTTTATGAATGCATTACTAATGATCCAATGAAATTTGAGAGTTAGTCGTACAGTTATAAGCAATTTACAGCACTCACAATTCTTTGTCATGTAAACAAGGCTCGTGCCCGATTTGTTTACATAGGTTCAATATACATGTACCATGCAGTAAAAATTCTTTTTCGCTGATTTGTCTATCTTCTTATTCATTTTAAGCATAGATAAAGTTCTTAGCTTTTAACATTCATTTTAGGTCTAAAACTGGATTTTTTACTTCAACATGCAAATGTCATCGTCGGAAACAAAAGCTTTGCTCACATAGCTCTGTAACTCACTTATAACTCAACGAAAGACCCTCAAATTTTGGTTGCCAATTAAAAATGCCTTAATTACTGAAGCATTGTAAACATTAAAATCGTCAATTTATTTTTACCAAAATCGTGACCATGCCCATTTAAACCACGCACTTATCACGAATCGCTTAGGTTTTGCCATATCATTTTTAGCGAACACCCCCCCCCCCCCTCCCCCACCCCCAGAAGATCAAAAAACTTGCTTAAACATTGGAAGATCAAAACACTTGCTTAAACATTGGAATAAATGCGATCTTAACGATACATAAACTGTGTTTCGTTCTTGATATCCATGAAAATCCTGTACTGTATATAAGAATTAGCCAAGGATTAATGTTCACACCAAGTTTTACCGGGGGAGGGGGTCTTTTTCTAATCAAGCCTTGTCCCTTTAGTTTTCCTTTATAATTTTACTAATTTCTTCTTTTTTCAACTTCTGCAGATACCCATTGGCCACACTGGAAGTCCACTGTTGCTACACCAGAATCGTTGCTTTTGTACATTATAAAGAATAAATTATCTATTGTGTCCTTAATGTTTTATGTCTTGTTTTCACATTTTTAAAAACGATGTCCATTCAAATTGTAGCAAGTGTTTAAAATATCACGACTTTAAGTTTTATTTTTGCATCGACTTACGAGACGGACAAGCCTAGAAAGGACATGTTTTGACGTTGAGCATTTCTTTTGATATGCCATACAGCATGGTTAACCTTAATATATAATAGAAAAAATGGTGTGTTGTCATTGAAAGATACACATACATGTATAGCTACATTTGTTGTCATGAATTTATATATCATTCAGGTTTTAGAGGTCATGGCTGACGCTTTGGGTAACCTCATCAGCACTACGTTAGATTAATAAGATTTTAAATGAACTTTAACCCACCTCCATGGTTTTGTCACCACACAAGGTGAAAAAGATATCGGATTAAGTTGCTAGATAGCGGAAATTATGGATTATTGAGGTGTCAGTGGCCGGGGGGGGGGCACTATTTGTTGCTATAGACATTTTTCTTAAATTCACGCATAAGAATTTTTTTAAAGAATTTAAGCTGGTCCCTCCCCATTTTTGGAGGCAACAGGTACAAAATTATAGGGAAATATTGGTATTATTAATGGTTTTTTTTTTTGGGGGGGGGGCATTTCAACTATTCGGATAAGTTTGCCAAACGATGCTACTTGCCCGTACTTTTTTTTTTAAATCATGACCATATAATAACGATAAGGCAGTATGATTCAGAAAGAAAAAATAACCCTTATAAAATACAACTGTCATAAGAAATGAAACACTACCTCAATTTTTCTAGAAAGTGTTGTCATAAAGTGTTGTCTAATCGAGTGTCTGTCAGTCAAGTCTAAATTAAGGGACGCATAAATACGAACTTTAATTAGTTGCATCCGATCTTTTTTAACCTGAGGATTATATAATTTGGTAATGATTGAAAGAAAGTATTTTAAATTACGATTTTGAAGAACTTGTTTATATGTAAGTTTAAAAAAAGTTTGCTACAAGAAAAAAAAGTACCCCCCCCCCCCCCCCACGAAAACTGCAAATGCTTTTGACAGATCACAAAAAATCATGCGTGAAAATTTACATGTACATTCATCAATATTTTGAACCATGCTGTGGTACGTTTCTATTCTATAGTAGTGAACAAACAGTGGAATGACCACGTAAAAACCCGACTTGATATCGATGAAATAAATTGTTGGTATGAAAATAGTTGTACACATGCATGTTCATGCATGATGTTTAAAAATGATTCTTTCCATAATTTACTAAGATATCGCGGTCTATAAAAAATTAGAAACCAATGACGGATCGTCCTTTTTAAACAGAGGAATTACGTTAAAAAATTCAGTTTTAAAACAACTTTTGAATTTTAGTGCATATATTGAATGAAACTGTATTTTCTTCACCAATGCAATTTTTCTGATCTCTCAAGTTTTTATTTCATTTTAGTAATTACTTGCAGATTAAATAGTATATGATTTTAAAACCATTGAGTTGTCCAGGTACTTCGCTACCCCCCCCCCCCCCCCCTTGCTTGTCGAAATTTCCTTAATATCAAATCTAAAAATAAGCATGACGTCAATCTTATACCACGTGGTTGGCGGTAAGTCTCATCGTGATACGGGGATATTTACAGTGTGGAAGTACTGACTCTTTAGTGACTAGAGTAATAAGGTAAAAGTAAAAGAAACCATTGTTACATGCCTTCTCTAAAATTTGAAAACATTAGCAGGCTTATTTATTAAACTTCACCCGTTTATTGGCCCGAGGAATATTCAGTATTCAACATTGTTCAACAATGGGTGAACGGTTCAACCACAGGGGCTCGTCACGAAGTTTTTTCAACCTTTTATATATACCACCTCTATACTATAAAATACACAAGGGAGGAATCAAAACTCGAAAAAAAATCGCTACCTCCCGATTTCGGTCGCCTCGTATTAATTCTTCTCGGACGTTAACCCCTGCACTCTAGGTATCATTAGATCGGGAAAGGACCATAGTTTTTAGGAATACCTGCAAAATTTAAACATCGGCAACAATTTTAGAAGTTTTCACGCATTTTCTTCCAGTTTACTCTCCGGTGACACTTTCTTCGATGTTGAATTCATTGTGTCATCTTAATTCGAATTTCCTCTGCCATTGTTTTGGGTCATTCTAGTTAGCTGCAGTTACGATAATATGGCTCAAATGTAGTGAAAATTTCGAATTGACTTCACAAGGGCTCGGTTGTCATATATATTTACTTCACATGCCGTAAATCTATTCGAGAAATATTGATATTCATTGTTTAATTGAATTTACTGACAAAGGACAAGATTAAACGAGTGAACTTGGATAGAAGTGAGGGCGGAGGTGGAAAAATGCCCCCTGTATCTGGTAATGGAGGGCTGAAGGAGACGATCAGTGAATATGTCTCGAACAACAAGGTGATGATCTTCAGCAAAACCACCTGTCCATTCTATAAAAAGGTAAGCTACAGTACACAGCTGACCTGTTCATTCTGTAAAAAGGTAAGTATCACATAGCCAACCTGTCTATTCTGTTAAAAGGTAAGCTACATGTAGCTACAGTGCACATGGTGCACAATCCATCTGGAAATTCTGTGAAAAGGTCAGCTAGGATTAGTAATGCATGTAGGTAGGATAAGTAAGCTATTATTACTGTAGTTGGGGGCCATACGGACCGTGGATATCAGCCTGGGTAGCTAACTGGTAGAGCTCCTGATTAGAGTTGCAGGGGTCCCGGGTTCCTGTCTACCATATATTTTCATTGTATTTATATACTTATTCCTCCTTTCCTACTACATTAAATTGGGATGGATTGGTTAATATGAATGCTCAACTTTTCAGTATCTTGCAACGAAATTGTGGCAAGGTTATACATGTATATTGATGTCAGACCTTGCGAACCACTTTTAGTCTCAATGCCAGGCATTCCACTCACATAACTGTATAATTGGATTGGTCAGCCAGGCCTTCTCAAGATCTTCCTTTGTACAGGTTTCCTAATCACTTGCAGTATTTTCTCAGTAGTATCTCATGAATTAAAAACAATTGTTTATAACACATCGCTTTAATTTGAAGTTGATTTGTATTAATTTGGTCAACTTGAAAAGGACTGGGCAGGGACAGAACTTGTGATATTGTGGCTCAGTGGCAGAACTTGTGATATTGTGGTTCTAGGTTCGATCACGTATTCTCTTTGTTAGACTTGTGCATTGCAGTTGTCCATAAACCCAAGCATACTATATTCAGAAAATGGTTGTGTTGCTTAAACATGTTTGTTTAATATTTTCGTTTGACAATCTTTCTTACAAAATTATACATTCAGCAGATTTTATGACATGTTCAACAGTCTTCAGTATACAACTCTCTCTGAAGTATATTTGCTTTCTACCCTAGCTGATAGATTATTTTAAGTTGTTCATCTATATTTTTCAGGGATTTCTTTTTTCAAAGAAATGATACACATTAATTTAGGATGAAATCATGTACATGTACATGATGTATAAATAAAGTTGATATTAATAAAATAGTGATTAGCACATACATGTACGAAGTATGAGTCATGAAGTCACTTCCTGGTATTACGATCTGATAAGCAGACAAGAACCACTTCTGAGATCAGGATTGTTTAAGTCTAATATGGAGATAGGAGATTAAAAAAAGAACATTGTTGTAGCCATCCGATTACATTTAATTTTATTGTTCAAAAGAAGAGAAGATATGATGAACTTCTTCAAGCTTTAGATCAAAGTTTTGACAAGAACGTTTCTCAGTTTTGTATGTGTAAGTGAAAAATGCATTAAATTGATAAATTAATTTATATAGCTATATAGAGACAATATGTTGCCTTGCTATTCTTCCTTTAATCATAGCAGATACTTTTATGACAGTAAATTTGTAACACTAAACAGAAATCCAAGTAATATCTTCAGGTAAAAAGAGCTGTGAATATGTTGTCTTTCGACTTTGCAATTTTATATTTTTATGTCAGTATATTATAACACTATAAAACAACCAGTTGATTTTTTTTCTTCAAATCTCTCAAGGTGAAAGACTTATTGCAATCTTCACAGATCAAATTTGAGGTGTTGGAGCTGGACCAGCAAGGTAAGAAAGTGAAAGTAAAAGTAGATAAAGCCCATATGTAGAGACCTTCCTATTGTGGAAATTCTGATTTAATAGGTAATGGGAAACCCCTTCAAAACTGAATTCATTCTGTTTATTACAGCATGTAATAAAAGCTAGAAAGGTGTTTGTTTGTATATAAGCATAAACTTTTATAGCCAGCACTCTATTTCCTATCTTGATCTCCAAATCTTGCGCTGTCACAGAATCGTTTATATGAAAGACAGTTGATTTGTGAACATGCATTGCTGACCTATGGTGAACCGTGGACCTTTGAAGTTCAATATCTTTTAAATATGGTATCCTGTAAAATATAATAATGAAAAGGAAGTTTTGCTTCTTGAATTCTGAGTAAAGAATTGAATTCTTGATTCAATTGAATCAAGAATCGCTTGGTTGTGTTTCATGTTTTTCTATGTAAGAAGTATTGGGTAGAGAGGAAGCAGGGCTAGGATTGAATTCATCCCCCACCCCCCAAATAAATTAAACAATAACAACCAAATACAACAAACACTCTTCCAGACTGAGAAATTGGATAAAACGTGTCTTTTATTTCTTGAGTCTTTTTATGTAGCAGATAATGCACAATTTATAATGCAATATATTTCCTGTTGGCACTCCCAATATTTAGTTTGTCTAATTGGTGTACTAGGTATACACAAATAAAGATACATTCAGTTCATTGTCTAATGAAATTTTAACCTACAGTTTTTATATATTATTTTACATCATTTACGGAGTATATAATTTAAGTCGAATATAAGAATGACAGCTTGTGAGAGAGTGGTTTTTGTAGGATGTGTTTTCAACTTTACACATTTCTACCGGCAGTATAGTTATATAACCAAGAAATGACGTAGTAAAAAGAAAGTTATTGATTTTTATTTTACATTGAATTTATTCTACCTTGCCGTAGGATGTTTGACTTTGTAATTGTCTTTCCCTTCATCACGTTGCAATCAATGTTTTTATTTTCTCTTTCGTTGTATCACTGAGGTTTGAAAGTCCTCCCGTGAACAACATGCAGTAATTGTGTGAAATTTCAAACATTTGTGTATTTAGCACTTTTTTTCTTTATTTGCCCCGACAGCCAATGGAAGTGAAATCTAGAACGCCCTACTGAAAATAACTGGTCAACGAACAGTTCCGAATGTGTTTGTGGCCGGACAACATCTAGGTAAGTGTTAATTGGATCGTATCAAAGGAAATTGTTTTATTCTGGACGCTGTTTGAAATTAAGATTATCGTGATTTTATCAATATTTGTTGAATACCAATATCCTTGGATTTTATGGTTGATTTGATCCACCAAATTAAATCGTCATCAGAGTGTGATTTCTAATAATGTATTAATAACGTATTGAAAATGTAATTTTCACTTAATTAATGAAAAATAATGTCTATAAATATTAATGAAGCACAGAATGAGATGATCATGTTTAATTTTCATTGATGTACGAGGAGACAATCGATTAATGTTCTTGTATACATGTACCAGTACTTAGAAATTAGTTGATTTTGTGACTCTCTACCTATACCTCTTTATACGTATAAAGTTTGACCCCTTGATATGGATCCAATGTTTAATCAGTTGGCTGCTCAGTGATGATATTTTACAACAGAAAACCGGGAGAAAATGCCTTCAGACCTATGATCCAACTTGGAAATAATTGGTGATAGTTCAGAATAAATTAGTTTTAAAAATTATTTTTTTCTCAGTTCTTACATAATATTCTGCTAGAGGTTTTGCAAATATCAAGAATTGAGGCAATCTCTCTCTCTCTCCCCATCCACCTCAAATAAAAAAAATGAAGAATAAAAGACCAAAAAACAGTGCCAATGATAATATCAGAAAAGTCATATCATATTAAGGAGACTGGCTGTCATCAAATTTACCATCAGGTTTGTTTTATACTTTGAAGTATTATATTTATGGCTATAAACTATCTTTCTGTAAAGAAAAATCTTAATATTTTAGCTTAAAAAGTTGAATGTTTTCCTAAATCTTTATACATGGCTCTTCTTGTCAATGAGGTTAAAATAATCTTATAACGGACATGACCGTTGAGCCCTCTGAAACTTGAATAGAAGGAATAAATATAATGTCTTAAATGTGTTTAAAGTACATCTAAATAAGAGCATATTGATATGACATCTTCCACCTGTCTAACGGATGTATCTTCCAGATATAACTGTCTGGTTCTTAGTCCTAATAAGACAATTTCATGGACATTCCTATTGTATTTAAGTGTTGTAATTCTGTATATACAACAATATAAAAAGTAACATTAAAAAATTAAAGAGATCTAACTATTCTAGATTCAAACAAATTGATGAATAATTCTGCAATTTTTTTTGTTCAATGAGATTTTCGATAATAATCATAATAATGATACAAACTTATAAAAACCATGGCAAGTAGGCGAAGAAGAGGAGGCAACAAAGTAAGAGGAAAGGTGGTCTTACATAGAAGTGATGGGTTAACAATATGTACGTGTAAACGTTTAAAAAAGTTTATAGATTCTCTCAAGGGTCTTTATAGTTTTGATGGCCTCTCCCAAGGATGTTGATGGTAGTAATGGATTCTCACAAAGTTCTTAATGGTGGGTTGGCAATTGATGGTGAATTAAAACGGCAAAATGTTTGAAAAAAAGGAAGAAATGTATAAATATTGCTTACATAAATGACGAAACATATAATCAAAATTTTCAACATAAATTTAGACACTGTCACATTAATACATTGATACACAAACTTGTCTCATTATTAAATGTAAAGAAAGGATCTTAAAAGGGTGGTTGAGGTACAAATAAAAATTATGATCTTCGAATTAAAGTAGTCAACCTTACATACATGTAAACATATTAGTGTTATCATGAAATTTGAAACGGTAAATTCAAATAAATCTTCAAAATTCTGTAAATTATAAATGTATATTGTAACCGTTCAATTATACCCAAAGGGAAATAATTCTATGGAAATGAGGCCATTTCTACATGTTCTCCACAGTAAACATGTATATACATTTTTTCTGTGCATTTTTATCAGAAATGTGCAAGATACAACCTGTAAACTTAAAACAAACTTGTTGGATGAATTCAAAAAAGTATTATTTGAGCAGTATATAGGCAACAGCTTACATTAAGAAAGACATTAGCTAGGACCATTTTACTCCAGAACGGAAAGAACACACAAAATAAACTTTGAATGACTTTGTATTCTTATATAAGTGGAGTAAACAACCATATGTATCTAACATGTTGTTTGACATTAAACAAAATAAAAAAATGAATGAATGTTTATTTCTCTTAAACCATATCAATGGTACATGAGGTACAAAAAACAGAAATATTTACAAATGTACAAATGCAGGGTGAAGTTAGGAAGCTTTAGAGTACAGAGTTAAATAAATCGAGCTAATATTTTTTTTTAACAAATATGGACAATTTTGTTCATGAATCAATGTCATTGGTATTCATAAGGTTCCCAAATTTATAAGTATTAACATTTGTTGAATATTTTTCTTCAATGAATTTGCTGCGGAAAAAAGAAAATGCCTGGTATTCCATAACATAGTGGTATTTGTCACCCAAAGTGTTTTTATTGCATAATGAACAAATTCCATGACATATTTCTATGTTATTCCATCTCCCAGTTTCAAAAGGTAATTTATGATTACAGGTTCTAAATTTTGTAAATATGAATCTTAGATCATTTGAAAGTTTCATAAGATAATTTCCTGTCCAAAGCTTTTCTTAAAGATTTTGTAATTAAACATTTGGGTGAGTTCTCTACACTCCTGTACCAATCTTGTAAAAACTTATTTATGAGTGTCTCTTTAACAATAGATTTTAGCCATTTGGTATTAGAAAAACTTTGATTAATCCAGACATAGGAAAGACCACATGAGTTCAGAATATCTCTAACATATTTTAACTATGGGTGCATAAACGAACCCTCAGAAAAACAATTATAAAATAGCGATACAATATATGCGTAAGCTTACAATCATGCACCACCAGTAGGTTGTTATCCGTACGGTCTTTGAAGAATGTGAATTTGGCAACGATATTTCGGGGGCGATCGTTTAATTCGTTATATTTACCCATCCGATATACTCTCTCGAACGAGATCTCATTATCCGGTTTGAATTTTCGTTGGATGAAGTCTTGCAGAATCGCTTCCATATTTTCATCCCTCTGCAAAGTCGATCACCCCATTTACAAGAAGAAACTCTTAATAATCCTAAGGAGAATATGGTATTTTTTTGCCAGCTGCTATGTTTTGATTGCATCTTCGGGCAGGCACGTAATTGCGTTCTTGAATGTAATGGGAAACCTTAAAAAAAAATAGGGGTGAGCCTCCCTGTTGTTACATGCTTCCTCAGTATGTAATTGTGTGACACTTCGCTATACACTTCTGAGTTTAATATTTCACGCCATTGAAACGCCATTATATTAACTTAACCCAATTGAAATACAAACGAGTTTTTTAAAAAGCCAAATAACAACTAAAGACTAACAAGTAGACATGATCGATTGACAATGTCACTATCATAGAAAATATGTCGTAATCATGAATTTCTGATCCGGTACAGCTTAAATATTGCACGAAGATTAAATCTCTGCAGAATTACACCTGTCCATTTAGAGAGAGAGAGAGAGAGAGAGAGAGAGAGAGAGAGAGAGAGCGGTTAATATACATGTATACTAATAGAGAAAAATGTAACCCGAAGAAGTATGTTCTTCGTCACATCTGCTTGCTCGTAGATACCATTTCTTCAAAATCATGGTGGCAAAACGCAGGTACGAAAAAATAAATCATATACACCAATCTTAACTGAAATCTGTCTCTTTAAATCTCGATTCAAATGGCTTTTAAATCTGTTTTGGTCTTTAAATGCCTAACGTCAAACTACACCTGCTCATTATTTGTCTGATTGAATCAATATCGGTGAGGGCTTTTGTTATTTCATACTGCTTTACTGTTTTATATGGTAGCAATTGAAAACAAAACAGTTGTCAGTCAGCATTGAAAACTTAACAATCCCTGTTATCTGAGATCTTTGTTACAACTAAACCTAATTACTTTGGTGTATAAGAACAATGTCTATTTGTTTTAGCTGTTTAATGAACAATGAACACAGTCACGTAAATCAAAATCAATATATTTTTAAGTACCTAGAAGTTGATCGCTGGACGATGGACTTATCTAATAAACCATTAATAAGTGCATATTACATAGGATATAAAAAAACAATGTATAAGACAGAACCAATCTTAATATTACGTGTAAATTCTGTATAAAAGAGATTTTTTTTATTTGCCACTTTGTATAGTGAGAAAGTCATGGAATCGGATTAAGAATTAAGTTTTATTCTAAAAATCTACATCCTCCAGAAGAACCCCCTACCCCTTGATGAGATCGAAAAGGGGTTAAAGGTGGGAACTGCATCAAAAGGAATATTTACAAACATCCATACAAATCCCACAACCTTATTTAGTAAAAAAAAAACTACCAGATTTCAAAGTGTACAGGGTGATGTGGGTTCCATGATGAATTGTTTATTTTAAATTTTAATTTCTATGTACTGATTTTCCATTTTATCTTCAATATACCATATCAAAGGTGAAAAAGGTTGGCACTGCATCGAATACAAGAATGAAAAATATCCATACAAATAGTGCACAACCTACTGTAAATGTACGCATATTACATTTGGCTGCGTATCATTTTTTTGTGTTTTTGGCGGAAAGTTGCTTCCGCTAAATTAAGTTTATCACCATAAAATGTCATGCGGTTATGTATAAAAGAGGTGCATTCAGAAATAATTCCATTCAACTCTACGCTAACTTCTTAAAAACCCAATATCCGCCAAATATCATACAAGCCAAATATATCATCTTTACAGTAAATTACTTAAAACAAAACAACATATTAAGTGAACATATACATGTGTTGAGGTTTCCATGTTGGGAGTCCATGATGTCATGTCTAATGATAATGTTTGTTGAAGCTGCTTGGTCGAGTTGTAGAGGAAGTAAAATGAAACTTTAAGGCAATGATGTAATTAATATGCATATGCAGGTCAATTTGGATATCGTAGTGGATAAATTTCTTATTAAAAATTCTATGAATAACGCTGCATGCTCAAAACACTGTTACAAAACAACCATTCTAAAAACGGACAAATCACCTTAAAACAGATTCACCCAGACATTGTGATATATTTAATATTATGACATTTTGGCATTCACAATAAAACAGACTTTTGAAGTGGTGGGTTAAAAAAACATACATCCATGTGTGCAATAATTTAAACTCCATTGGGATTGTATTAGTAAATAATGTATATAAACTGAGTGAATCTAAGAAAAATAATTGAGGAAAAAAGTTTTTTTATGTTTACAACTTTACATTTCCAGTACACATGTAGATTTGATTTGTTTTCAGATAAACACATTGGGAACTTTAACATGATACGTCAGGCGGTGATTCTAATGGCACAGATCTAGAACGAGCCCAATGAGGACAAGGCCCGAGGGGTAATCATCAACACCTCCAGCGTCGCCGCATTTGACGGACAGATGGGTCGGGTGGCTTATGCTGCAATCGCAGGAATGACACTACCCTTAGCTCGAGACTTCGGGGAGTTTGAAATCCGAGTGTGTACAATATGTCTAGGTAATGTTGTGTACAGTGCATGTATAAAGGTAATTGTTTGTACACTATGTACAGGTAATGTTGTGTACAGTCCATGTTTACAGGTAATGTTGTGTAGGCATGTACAGGTAATGTTGTGTACATGTCATGTTTACAGGTAATGTTGTGTACAATATGTACAGGTAATGTTGTGTACAATATGTACAGGTAATGTTGTGTACAATATGTACAGGTAATGTTGTGTACAATATGTACAGGTAATGTTGTGTACAGTATGTACAGGTAATGTTGCGTACACTATGTAAAGGTTATGTTGTGTACAGTATGTACAGGTAATGTTGCGTACAATATGTACAGGTAATGTTGTGTACAGTATGTACAGGTAATGTTGTGTACAATGTCTACTTGTAATGTTGTGATGATGACTGGTCAACATCATGTGTGAGATTGGATGATGCCATTGTGTTGTATAAGTATCTGATTGGATGATGTCGGAATTTGATAACTCTCTAATTGGTTGACGTAATTATGTGATTTTATTAATTGATTTGTTGAAGTTAATGTGTTATTTTATGCTCTGATCGGGTGAACTGTGTTATGTTTGATATAAATATATGTTCAATGAAATTTCAATGGAATCATTGACCAATTTATTTTTAGGTGTATTCGACACTCCTTTGCTAGCAGCCAAGGAGTAGAAAGAAAATGATGCGCTGACCAAAACAATTGTTTTTCCTCAGAGACTTGGAAAACCGGATGAATTTGCACAGATGTGTCAAACAATTCTTGAAAATCCTTATCTGAATGGAGAAACAATTCGATTGGATGGAGCTCTTAGAATGGTATGACAGTCCTCAATTCCTATTGGATCAGGATTGCTTTTTGTGATCTCATAAACTGAGAGCACTGTGAACTGAGAGCATTGTGATGTTTTGATTGGGCGAATTAATGCAAAATGACAACCAATCACATGAAAGTTGTGAACAAAGATTTTATGTTTCATTGCTGTAATGTGATCCAAGAAATTATACAAGATGAAAATGCTGTGATGTGTTTTTGATAACAAAGTTTTGTACAATAAATTGTTGAAAACTGAACAAATTTTTCACTTGGTTTATTTCAATATTATATTATGGTCCTTGCTCACTAGGACCATGCACAGGTGCTTGAGTCTCCATATATGCATATGTATGATACCTTATATCCATATTACCAGTATTGAATGTATATTATATATCATACATATGCATATAATGAAGGGAGATTTTTCATCTGAATCATTTTGAAAATGCAACATGAATGTGGAAGCATCCAAATCATGTTACGGTAAATATAATTCTACCACAGTTGAATTGAAACTCTATTACCAAAATCTCAAATCGGTGTTAAATAAAATTTTGTTTCCAAAATATTGGAATACTTTTAGAGCAGAATTAATGTAAAACAGTTTCTCCATTGCTTTTTTCCACTCTTTTCATCTTTTTTATTATAATATTTAAAACGTAAATTATAAAAAAACAAACTAGTGTTTTAAAAACATTCAAAAGTTTTGAATTTTGCACTGTATTTTAAAGCTAGCTGCTTTCTAGAGTGGCTTCTGTCCATGATAAGAAATTTCGTTTGGAATTTATAAGTGTAGACATATTTATTTTGAATAATAGAAAGAATTTCTCGATCAGATTTTAATTTTCTTTCAATTTACTTTTGACTTTTCGTGCAATTTAATGTACATGTAAATATATGTATTACGTATGTTTGAAAAGTAATTAATCATTTATTTCATACAAGGTTTTACTTGAATTCATGTACATGTACGTACATAAAAAATGTTTAGTATTCACATTTTACAGTCTTTTTAACGGGCAGATACAATCTGATTAAAATCAGATCCTCGATCCATGTAACAACAATAGAAAAGAAAAGGAGCGGATCAAGAAGCAGATTGTGGTCAGATGCTTCTTATTATATACATAAGCTGCAATAATGTAGCCCTCTCCCGATTTTTTTTATGTACTTGAATTGAACGGTACTTTGTTTTTAAGTATAGAATAACAGAATAGATAAAATATAATTAAAAGTTTTGGTAACAATTTTTTCAACTTATACTGTATGCAAAATATTGCCATTTAGATGTTTGTAAATGTAGATATTAGATTTCGATTTAAAATGAATTTAAGATTTAAATCGTGTAAGGCTTTCTGTGTAAATCCTTAACTTTACAATCGTAATTCAAAATACCTTCATTTAATCATTAACAATTTATAGTCTTCAGGTAAATAACATCTGATACAACTTAAATTCGCATGTCTCCCGAAAATAAGTAACCGTGCAGGATTTTAATTGGAAGGAGGGGGGGGGGGGGTTAAAGGTTTGGAATTTACCGACACACACTTTATAAGACAACACTACATGATATCTGGAAAAATTATGTTCTTATGACAGCTGTATTAATTATTTTGATAAACAAAACCGTCTTATAGTTATCATATGTATATGGTAAGTTGTCTGTCAGAACCATCGAAACCCCAATAATTCCAGTTGTCTTTTTACAAACTACACCCGATATCTCTGCCATTCTGTGTAATTACAAAGATAATGGAAGCGGATTAAAATTTCACTTAAGAAGATGTCCAAAGCATCAAGAGCTCTAAAACCAGAAAGATATACTTGTAAATTGATGACAACAAATGTATCAGAACCTTATTTTCCATTTTCTAAATCTGTTAAGAATGACAACCCATCACCATATTTTGTATTAATATCAAGGTTTACCAACAGTAAGAATAACAAGGAGTGCTGTCCATTTTTGGTTGTTGTCAATCTCCATCAGTGAGATTATAAAACTGAAAGTTGTGATATTGCCGTCAGTTGTATGCACGCCTTTTTGTTTCCGTCACTTTTTTTAAATCTAGGCAATTCGTAGTAAGTGTTTAGTTCAAACTGTTCTGTGTGTTACTGTATTTTTATATAAGGAGACCAAACTTTAAAATGCTAGAAGGTAGTATATGGTAGGTAAAATGTTCGCACACGTCCATTAATTGAGGAAAAAGAGGAAATAAAAGACAAAAGAGAAAATGGGCATAGTAATTCATTTTGAGATGGATGTTTTGGCACCATCTTTAATTTTTTTCTTTTTCAAATGATTTATATTGCTAACGTTAAAATTTAATATTTTTGAAAAATTTAAGAAATAATTTTTCTATGTTAATTTTTCTTGTTATTACATTGATACAAAAATGTTCGTTGATCTACGTATTATGCAATATCCATATTAAGGGTCTTAATTATCAATAAAGCGAGGCAAATAGTGTAAATGTCAATATCATTTTACCAAAATTGCGCAACTTTAAAAAGAGGTTATATATATCCATAACGAACTTTTAAGAAAAATCCTCTTGACATTTAAAAAAAAAAACAGCATGTGCATCCAGGAAGGCATGCTACTTTTTTACGACGAAGTTACAAATATGTTTGAAAATCAAGCCCGGGCCTTTTCACTCCCCCTATATCGGGTTCGTTCGCCCCATCTACCTGTTCGCCCGAGTCCGTTCGCTCGAATTATCGTTAGCCCTAATAATGAAGAATTTACATAACACTATCCTCTGATCTCTAAATGAGATATATACGGAGATTTCATAAATATAATATGGTTATATTATGAGGTGAAAATTAAAATAGTTACAAAATAATAACAGAAGAATATAAAATAAAGTAACATAAAAAAAATAAAATAATATTAAATCAAATCACAAGTCTTTGTATGACTATCATGTCAGTCAATTGGTGATTATATTGTAATAAGGAAAGGGTGATATTGTTTTTATTATTAATTAATCTCTTCATATTGTTAAATTGATCAGAATACAAAAATATAAAATACAGTAACATCAAAAAATATTAAATCAAATCACAAGTCTTCGTATCGCTATCATGCCACCGTCAGTCAATTGGTGATTATTTTGTAAAAGAGGAAAGGGTGATATTGTTTTTTTTAAATTATATATAATCTCTTCACTATGTTAAATTGATCAGGATACAAAAATATTCAAATATATTAATCCTATATCAAATTAAGGCGAACGGACCTGGGGCGAACGGCGTCAAGGGCTAAAACGGCGGAGACTAGGGCGAACGGCGTCAAAGGCGAACTCGTTTTAGGGCGAACGAACGGCCAATCAACATCCCCTACCTCCCCGCCCCGAAAAAAAAACACTTATCAAAAATTCAAATGATCTCGCATTATTACTTAACTGGAATAGTCAAATATCTTACACATTATTTTTCGTCTCATCTAAGAAATCTGCTCCTGTTGGGGGCGGAAACGCACCAATGTCAAACGGGAATTCGGGAATTGTTTTTTTTTTAGCGATGTTTTGATGTTATGCCACCTATATAAATCCACCCCTGCTATATATAAGTTAATCACGTGACGATCACAAAGCCCAACAAGACCAGGAAGAAAAATACCATAATCGCCATGTTGGAATTTTGTAGAGGTTTGTTTTTTTTTAATTAGTCAACTTAATTAATTACTATTTCATTTTTCAAAAAATTCAAAATGGAATAAATAATAAATTGTGTTAAAAAGGTCTTCATCAAGAAAATCGAACTATTGTATAACGTGTGCACTTTCAACATGCAAATCATATTGACATTTTTTGAATAATAAATGAAGTATGATAAACTATTAGCGATCGATTTTTTTTCTGTAGAATATCTCTTAAAATCCGATCAAAGTGTCTGATCATGGACCCTGGGTACAGCCTTCAGGATGTGTTACGGTGTCATCTTTGTGAGACCCCGGGCCCCCCTATGTACTGTGCCATTTGTGACAAATATCTGTGTAAAGCCTGTGAGGGGAAACATCTCTCTGATCTATTCAAAGAACACAAAGTGGTGCCATTTGAAAAGAGGAGATATACTCCAAAGTGTCAAAAACATTCCTCAAAACTATGTGAACTATACTGTGAACAATGTGACATTCCTATTTGTACAACATGTGCTTCCTTTAAAGAACACAATGGTCATACATTTATTGAAATAATAAAAACAATGAACAACAAGAAAGAAATCATTCAAAATGATTTACAAGAACTAGAAAAATACAATCTTAAATACCAAGAGATTACATCCATTATCACAGTCCAGAAATCTGCTCTGAATGAAAACTCCCAGAAATTAACAACAGAAATCGACAAACATGGAGAAGACGTGCACAGAGAAATAAACACCAATATCAGAAACATGAAATCTAACGTGGGGGAAATGGACACCGAACACCTGGCTACACTAAATCAACAGGAAGATGAAATTAAACACACCGTTTCTGAAATCACACAAACCATTGCTGAACTAAAGACGTTACGGGACTCCAATGATGTCAGCCGTGTCTCTGCCTACAAATCTAGGAATGATGAATTCAGAAGATTGCCTCCTAAACTCACAGTGTCCTTATCAAGTTTTACCCCTCAGAAGATCAACAAAGAACAGCTTTATCAACAGTTTGGTTCTGTGTCATCGTCATCTATCAAAACAGAAGAACATGGCTACACCATGGAATCTCCCGGTGCTGAGTCCTCTCCCCCGGACAGACTGCTCATTGATGTACCACAACTCATCACACAGATAAAGACCACGTTTGGAGAATCACATCCATTATACAAGGTGTCCTGTCTGAGTGATGAGGAGATGTGGACGTGTGGTTCTGGCAACATCATGAGCCTGTACAACCTCAGTGGGAAAACAGTGAAGTTAGTCCTAACCAAGTCAGGGTACAGTCCATACGACATAGCAGTGACAAAGGGTGGGGATCTTGTTTATACTGATAGACATGTTAGAACTGTGAACATAGTGAAGAATACACAGAGAAAGAAGCCACAGATAACGACGGTGATCGAACTACGGGGATGGGGACCTCTCAGTGTCTGTAGTACCTCTTCTGGTGACCTCCTGGTTGTCATGAACAGTGATGATCATAGACAAACAAAAGTTGTGTGTTACTCTGGCTCCATAGAGAAACAAAGTATTCAGTACAACGACAAAGGAAAACCTCTCTATTCATCTGGTGGATTTTATAACACTATATACATAAGTGAGAACAGGAACCTAGATATCTGTGTGTCAGACAATGGAGCCAATGCAGTAGTGGTGGTCAATCAAGCCGGGAAACTCCGGTTTACCTACACTGGTCCTCCCTCTACTACCAAGGGATCATTTTGTCCACTCGGCATCACAACAGACAGCCAGGGTCGGATCCTGACAGCAGACGTCTACAACCACCGTATCCACATCCTGGATCAGAACGGACAGTTCCTCCGCTACATTGACAACTGGCATTTACAGTGTCCATGGGGTTTATGTGTGGACACCAGAGACAACCTCTTTGTGGCTGAGTATGACACAGGTAACGTGAAGAAAATACAATATAATATGTAAAAAAAACTGTGTTTATAATGTTCCAACTATTTGTTTATTTATTTACATGTAACATTAGTGAAGGAAATCCATATTACAAATTAAACAAACCATGATTTATAATAATCAAACAGTTCATGATATTGAATTAGATTTAAATAAGTTCTCGGCTGACAACAGCTAAATGTTACATGTAAATAAATTAGATTTGCTGATAACATGTTTACATGACAACAATCTATATTTACATCTCCCAAGTATTATTCCCTCTATTTCTTACGGAAACTTATAGTTAATTCATAGCTCTATAGAAACAGCCAGACTGAAATCTACACGCCCCATTTATCGATTGGTCGAAATCTACAGCAGCTGAAACTGACAAGACAGATATCGACACGCCCTGTTTGTCTATTGGTCCAAACCTATAGCGACGTAGGAAAAATCACGGACTGCCCGAAATAATCATTATGATGTCAGACTCAAAGTCTCACAGGAAACGATTTGGCTGTTTCTTTTAGCTAACATACTTACGTACATCAACAGTAATTTAGTGAATTTTACTTACTTTTCCTAATCAATTCATCAATTAGCTTAAAGAAAGATGTTAATATAAACAATAAAATGCTTTCTTTGATGATTCATTCGAGTTATGAAGGTAGTGATCATTGCAGAAAACATTTACATAACCCACTAACGCGGGTTATATAATTTTTGTACAATGTCACTACCTTCATATACCGAAAGAATCACCAAAGGAAGCATTTTATTGTTTAAGTATTACATCGTGTTTGTGAACAAACTACATATAACTGACTGTGTTTACATAATGTATGTCAGCTGACTGATTGTTTTATTCATTGAATGTTAACTAACTGTGTTTATATATTGGGTGTGATTGTCAACAGACCAAGAGTTGTTATTTGAAACTACAAACATTGTGTGCCATCAAACTGTGTGTGTAATATTATCATATCCAATATATGTTGAATCTAAATGCAATACAATGTATATTGTTTATATCTGTATTTTTTATAATGTAAATAAACTGTATAATTATAAAGTGTTGTTGATTACATCAATAACATAGGCTCTTGACATTACAAACATTTTTTCTCAGAGGTAGAAAGTTCTCTTCACTGCTATATAAAAGTATATCATCTCATAGTTAGGAAAACCATCTACCACTGAGTAACAATATTTGTATTATCAAGTGCTTAATCAGTGCTTAATCAGACCTCAATTAAACAATGAAATGCTTTCATATGTTTTCATGTGTCATGTTGATATGAAGACAGTGCGAATTTAAGAAAAATTATATAACTCTCAATCGCATTCGATGGTTTTGCAAAATTGATCGTTATTATCGATCAGCAGGTTTCACAGAAGGAACAGCCATTTTTTCCATATATTAATGTTACCATGGTTACTACTTCGAAGTCTGAGGTCAGCCCATGTAAGTCCATCTTTATCGAAGTTTGGATTATATATTTTTTGTAATTGATGGTAACTTAGCAACATATATAGCATGGACTGACCTCAGACTTACAAAATTTAAATAGAAATTGTATGTGACTATATCTATGGAAGAATTGATTGTACCTTCTATGCAATGTACTGATTGAGAAAACTGATAACTTGCATACTTTCTTTTAATGAATAATAGAGATTTAGGGAGAAATTAAGAGAGAAATGTTAACATAATTAATACAGGAGGCCAATGGACCACATTGCTCACCAGAGGAAAAATAGCCATAACAAAATCAGCTTTGTGGAATCATAAACAAAATATTTGGACAATTTAATTGAAGTGGTCCAGTATAAAAAATATCTTACAATTTGACCCCCCCCCCCCCCCCCCCATGTGTGCCCCTACCCAACCCAAAGTTTCTTGATTTGAAGAACCTTGAATCTACTATATCTGAGGATGTTTCCACATAAGTCAGAGCTTTTTTGGCCAATTGGTTTTTGAGAAGAAGATTTTCTAAGACCTTTTTCTATATATTCCTAAGTAAAATTTCGACCCCTCCATGTGACCCTACGCTAACCCCAGGGATTATTATTTGAACAAACTTAAATCTACACTACCTGAGGATGCTTCCACAGAAGTGACAGCTATTCTGGCCGAAAGGTTTTTGAGAAAGAGATTTTTAAAGATTTTTTCTATAAAGCAATGTCAAAATTAGACCCCCATGTGGCCCTCCCCTATCCCCAAGGATCATTTCTTAAAACAAAAATAAAATCTACACTACCTGAGGATGCTTCCACACAATTTACAGCTTTTCTGGCCAAATGGCTTTGAAAGGAAGTTTTCTTTTTTTGATTTTTTTTTTACAAAATACCACCACATTTTTAGAATTTTTTCTTATCTCCTCTTGATAGATGACTTGGTCCTTCATTTCAACAAACTTGATTCCCCTTTACCCAATAATGCCTTATGCTTAGAGTGGTTAACATTGACCTGGTGGTTCTGGAAAAATCTATTAAAATATAAATAACAAGAGGCCCAGGGGCCACATCACTTACCTGCGCAACAATTAATAATTGCCTTAATTCTGATCAAATTAGCATAACAGTATCAAAATATCTTAAGTACAGTCAGTACTAAGTAAAAAAGTACTGACATTCCCATTTTTTACTGATAAATTTAGACATTAACTGACAATGTACTGACATTACTGAGAAAACTTAGAAAAGTACTGCAAAACTTAGACAGTACTGATAAACTTAGAGAAGTACTGACACTTTTTACTGACGATACTGAAAACCTTAGAAAAGTAATGATACGTACTGACACCATTGTGTTTACTCTTACTGACTGACATTTTACCTGATCTTTTTTTTTGTCATTTTTCACCATCAATTAATTAAGCTACCTAGGTACACTGTACAGTTTATACAGACTGATATTTATTTTGAAGTATTAACTGGGTCTGTTAAATAATATTCAATTTGTTTAATGTTCACAAAAAAATTATGATTAGAAAAAATAGTTTTAATTTAAAAAAAGGTGTAATATGGGGCTTTATTTGTTACACGTAAAATTGTGTTGTAAATATATGAAGGGGGTGGAATTGGAGTTGGAGGTGATGCCTATTTTTTTTTATGTACAATTTCTAGACGTTAAAGATCATTCTTAATGTTTTAATTCAATATGTTTTACCATATACAGAGAATCACATGTAAACAAATCATTTGTATTTAAAATTTGATGCGGGATATAACCGGTAGTTAGTCCTACCGCGCTAAAAAAGATCAACTATTATAAAGTGCATGGCAACATGGTAAAGTCGTGTTAACTTTATACCAACATTAATACAGTTCGTGTGAGAGAGAGAGAGAGAGAGAGAGAGAGAGAGAGAGAGAGAGAGAGAGAGAGAGAGAGAGAGAGAGAGGGTTGATTTTGAATTAAATTTACTAATAGCTTACCTGGGAATCTATTTCCTGCATGTTTACATGCAAGCCTAATTCCATTACGAATTCTTTATCATTCCGCGGACCTGGGAGGAACATACACGACATACAAGTAAATGTGGTGGTACTAGTGTTTTCTATACATGTAGGAGGTTTGAGAGAGAGAGAGAGAGAGAGAGAGAGAGAGAGAGAGAGAGAGAGAGAGAGAGAGAGAGAGAGAGAGTTTGCATAAATTATAAATTCTGAATTAATAGTTAACCCAAAAATTGATTTCTCAGTAAGTTTAAATGCAATCCTAATTAATTTTCATAACTCACAATGTATAGTTATTAAGATTAACTTAGAGCGGTCAGTTTAATTTTTATCCATGAAAGTTTTATTTTACACCAGATCAATTGATCAAAGAACCTGAAAACATGTTTAACAAGTGGTTGATTGAAGTTTTCAAAGGAGAGGATGTTGATAATTTTTTCACTCGGTCAGTAGTTATATAATAGCTACTATATACATGATTTCAAAAATTCGCGCACTTGGGTTACTTCCCCTAACTATGACGTCAGACGAGGAATCTTGATAACTCGCCACGCTGCATCATAAGTAATCATTGCAATGTCAGAGTCGATTGTTTCACCAAATGTGCCCAGTTGCAGTATAGAATCTACGTTGGTAAGTTATTTATTTATCGGTGTATATATATTTCCACTCATTTTAAATTATAATGCAATTTAAATGCCAACGTATGTTGTCAAGTGACGAAGAAAAGGAAATTCGAATCAAAACATCTTTCTCAGTCGAAGACAGAAAGAAGCAATATAAACATGATTTTTGCATGTCAAATGTTAATTTTGGTAGTTACGTTATAAAACCTGAAACAAAAATAACATGTTTTTTATGTCTCTGATAGAACTAAATGTAGTGAAAAAAGAAGTGAACTTCTGTTAAGTTTGAGACCAATGATTTTCTGTGACAACAGAGTTGTTATTTACATATCTGGTGACAGTAATTTAATAATTACTAAAACAACATTGTAGTAATTAAGATGTATTTTAAAACATAATGAATATATATTAATGTTATGTATTAGTTATGTATAAAAAATGAATTAATATTTTTTATTTCAGAGTAATAGAAACTGCTGTGTTCCTGGCTGTACCACATATGGATACCCTATAATTCCAGGTCATGGAAAAATCAGCTACCACAATTTCCCTCCCGCTGGTGATCCATTAAGGAAACAATGGATAATTAATATTAAAAGAGATGAAAGTGATTTATTTAAAGTAACATCCAGCACTGTTGTTTGTTCACTTCATTTTACGAAAGAAAATTTGGAGTACCATCCATTTTGTGGAAGAAGAACCAAACTGCCCGGATGTGTGCCGACTGTGTTTAATTGTTGGAAACACCTTAATCACATCTATAAAGAACAAAGATCAAGGCCATTAAATGCTCTTCAAAAGGCCAAGAATGTTACGAAAGTCGCAAACACCAAGTGCAGCAAATTGCATGACAACGGTGAGACATGTCCTGAAGCTGTTGATGAAGGAAGTGTATCGGAAGTACCAGTAGAAAACATTTTCAATGATGCTAGTGTTTGTGCTAATGAGCATGAATTGGACAATTTTTTCCTTTCTGATGAAATTAAAAAACTGAAAGAAAAAAATGAAAAAATGTTGAAAGAATTTGAAAAACTGAAGCTTGAAAATTTGACTCAAAAATCAAACATTAATTTGTTAAAATTTGCCATAGAGAACTTGAATGACAAAGATGTAAATTTTTACACTGGGTTTTCTAGTAGAGCAGTATTTAATGAAGTCTTAAATTTTTTGAATCCAGGTCCAAATGGAGAAAATATGATTCTTAATACTGCTAATATTGATAATATTGATGAGATTCAATGTAATGTTAAGAGTGGTAGACCTAGGAAACTTTCTCCAGAAAATCAGTTTTTAATGTTTCTTTGTAGAGTAAAAGTTGGATTATTTGAGTATGATTTGTCGAACAGATTTGGTGTTTCAATTAGCACTGTAAGCAATGTTTTAATATCTTGGGCCAATTTTTGTTATCAACGTCTTGGAACTTTGAATATTTGGCCAAGCAAGAAGCAAGTTTTTCAGTATATGCCCCAGTCTTTTAAGGAAAAATACCCTTCAACCAGGGTCATTATTGATTGTACTGAAATAAAGGTAGAAATGTCATCATCCTTACTTTTAAAGTCACAGACTTACAGCAACCATAAGAGTGCAAATACATTAAAAGGTTTAATAGGTATTTCACCGTCAGGGAGTGTTAGTTTTGTAAGTCAGTTATTTACAGGCTGTATTTCAGACAGAGAAATTACAGAACGTTCTGGTTTTCTTCAGCTTGCCTTTGATAAGGGAGATAGTATAATGGCTGACAAAGGCTTTAACATTCAGGATTTGTTAGATGAAGTACATGTAAAACTTAATATTCCACCTTTTTTAGGTATGTATGATCAAATGGCAGGTGGGGATGTTTTAAGGACACAAAGCATAGCTGCAGAGCTAATTCATGTTGAGAGAGCTATAAACAAAATCAAATCATTTCACATTTTTGATCAAGTTATTCCTCTTAGTTTAATGGGTTCCATCAATCAAATTTGGACAGTGTGTGCACTTCTTACTTTGTTTCAAGAACCTATTATTTCTGTGTCTTGATATATCCTGTAATTAGTATCTTTTAATAATGACTGGAATAAGTGAATGACTGCTGAAGTATACTTGTTAAATTACAAAAGTTGTTATATAAATTCATTGTAATTTAGTTAAGAAAGACTGTTTATGCTGCATTTCGATAGTACATAATATATGTTAATGATACTTGTTTCAGTTTGTTGGTGTATATATTGCAGGAAAATTCAACTGACTGCTATTGAATAATAAACAAAGACATAAATACATTTTGTATTTTTTATTCAAATTATACCTGCAATGTTCAATGTCAAATTCAGGATGAATCTGAATGACAACTTTGTAGACTTCGAGTCTGATGGAGCACAGGGACAATTTGTGAAACATAAAACTCATGTGATTTGTTAATCATACTTGTCCAGTAATGTTTGTCAAAAGCAATGCGTTCAAAAATCAATCCTTTGTTAGTATACACAACAAAGTCACACCAGCGAGCACCACATATTCCTAGTTGACCTTGCACTTGGCTGTAGTAGTGGTGGTTTCTTTTCAAACATGGTAAACCTTGGCCATTCAGTTCACAGTAGAATGTTGGGTCACAGCAAGCATCAACTGCAGATATATCTCTATGCTTATAAGCACACTTGACTTCCAACAAGCCTAGGCCATACTTTGCATCAAATACCTTTCCATCTGGAGAAGCTCCTGCCCAACAAATTTTTGGATTTACAAAAAGACCACTGCTGTAGATTTGTACTGGATTCCTTGCTCTTTCCATATACTGCTTATATTTATATTTAGCTTTTTCCTCATTTTCTGTTCCGTACTTTACAGAGGGGACATTTGAAAGATCTTTTTTGCTAATCACTGTATTTTTAATAAAACGTTGATTATTTTTTGTTTTTCTTTTCATTACAAGCCCAAATTTACTGGCTGTAGGCCTATTCCTGCGTTCGTTAAACCATCTATCTGATAAACTTTGTGTTCTTGTACTTTTCTCGATTTCAGTTGCCTCTGTATTGTTTAATCTTAGTTTAAATTCATCTTGGACATCCATAGGAACCTCAAGCTCACAGGTTTCTTCCCATGGGAATGGTATTGGGTCCTCTGGGGGTTTTTCCTTAGATTCTGGTATACCAGTGCAGTCAATATTTTCAGCAACATGAAAATTTGGCTCTGTTAATGACAGCTGATAACTTAAAACACTACCAACTGGAACAGTTGTTCCTAGTCTGGTCTTAACTCCATCTGTGTCATTGCAATTAAAAACAGAAAAAAATGCCAAGTTCCCCCCTAAAGTCTTTAAACCTGTTGCTAAATCTGAACCATTAGGATATTCTATGTCTGTTCTTGTTGATTGATACAGTGTAGGTTTTATTCCTGTAGACTGAGAGCCATATTTTGGTTTCACGACACGGCACTCCATTATGGGCTCTGAAGAAATTCCACCCGTCCGACATTTAGACCATTCTGCAGGCTTTTGGGTGCATGTCTTATTTAAGGGAAATTCAGTCAGCTTCATTTTTTTGGCATGATCAATTGTGTAAAGCAAAGCAAATATGTCATTGCAAAAGCCTGTTTTACCAGCAACACAGGAGCACTTCCCTGACTCAACAGAGCCAAATTTGAATTTAGTTTGACTGAGAGAGAATGAGGCTGTTCATTTTTCCTCTGTGAACGGTAACATTTACATTTGATGTGTACAGAGTTGTTTTCTTTCATACAAGTAACATCATGTATGTAACCATCCCAAAAAAATTTATAACCCATTTCAATGGGTTTTTCTACATATTGTGCATTTTCCCCTGATGATTTAGCATGTTCAGATATCATAATATGGGAGAAAGTTTCCGGTAATATGACCGTACTTCTACTCCAGGCTTGCGCTTGTTTAGTACATGTAAGAGAACTTTTTGTTTTTTCATCTTCCTTATGAATTTTATTTTTTTCTGCATTTTGTTTGTTTGTTTTACAGTGAGAACATTTTATTTGTTTCTGCAGTAAGTGACAATGCCCGGGATCTGGGTCCGTTACTGTGAATGTTGTACACGCCGATAAATGCCTGACCCGATTACACAACTGCGCTTTTGTGTCCGACTTTTAAAATGAGAATCCTCGGCATTTCATCCACCATTCTAGTTCTGATTTTTTTTACACTTTTCTGGTTCTTTTGAAAGAATAGACCCAGGGATGTCATTTAAAGTTAATACGGAACATTCTGAGCAGATGGTGTTGCTTGTAAGATTCGCCAATACTTGCGACTCGCTCATCATGACATCGACGATTTTTTCTTGTATACCTGTTTATAACATGACATCTTTTAACAATATTTGCTTTACAGATACTAAACCATCGGTACTATTAATTTTAAATTAATTTAATGGTTCATTTGTGATTCAATCATTTTTTAAAATAATCTACGGCAATATAACACCTGTAATTAATATAGAGCAGAAAACTACTGTTTACATCAGCGAAGTGAAAGTAGACTCGTAATCGATTATATTATATAATATTGATTTAATGAGCGTAATTATCGATTACATTAGTCAATTGCAAGGAAAATGTTAACAGTTTCGATTATTGTTATATTTTTTCTTACAACAAAACGTTGCAAAACATATTACTCACGCAAATTTATGTCGTGTATGATATTCTTTCATACATGTACGTAATTACGTTTATCCTCGTTTGACGTCATCGCTAAGTAAGGTAGATAACCCTTCCGCTAGAGGGCACAATTTATTGAAAGCGTGTATACAATCCCTCCTGACAATTTGCAGTGCACGGTAGCCAGATTGGTAACAATGAGGTGACAGACACAAGTGTACATGTATATATACACACACGTATTAAGATCTCAATGGCCAGTAAGTGATTATGTAATAGCTATTGTACACAACCCTTCTTGACAATTTGTAGTGCACTGTAGCGAAACTGGGAACAATGAGGTGACAGACACACGTGTACTTGTATATACACACGTCTTAAGATCTGAATGCTCGGTACTGCTAAACAATTAATTATGCAGAATGATGTTTTAACACCCCTTAATACTTTTTTCCCAGATTGTCAAGTAAAGAAAACAGAATTTGAAAATCTTGACTTAACAGTTCTAGGAACTTAAAACATGAAAGGGAAGAGTTTTAAATTCGAAATTAAAATAGGAAGAGTTTTAGATTCGGAACATCATTTGACACAGTGATATGAATTCAAAATTAATTGCTCTCTTAAATTTTTCATTTTTCAAATAAAATATGAATAAATGTATGATGTTTTTTCTATCTTAAACCCGAAACATTGTTTGCAAAATCATGCTCGTTTGATGCATGTTAAATTGACGTTACCGGCATTTGTATACATGCATTAAATCATTTATGAGCTGTATTATCACTTTATATGTTTATACAAGAATGCATATAAATAACTAAACAGGACAATGCACACTGTGAAAAGTTAAAAGTGTCAAGAAGAGGACTGACAACCCCTTCCAAAAAAAATCAACTCTCTCTCTCTCTCTCTCTCTCTCTCTCTCTCTCTCAGGAAAAAAACCAATGGTTATCATCGATTGCGATTTACATGCTTTAGATATTTTAAAACTAGGCAAATTCCTGCTAAGTAGAATAAAAAGTGGGAATGTCAGTACTTTTTTGACTTAGTAGTGACCAGGCAAAACAGTCAAAATATAGGTGATCATTTTGATCAGTGTGTGATTATCTGCACGTGCTAATTATGTTGCGTTAACTCGGGCAGGTTACATGGGTCTTCAACTTATATTTATTTAACAAATTACAAAACATAGTCATTTGTTTAAATACATGTAATAAGATATATAAGCGGTTTATTGGTATACAAGTCTGACTTGATTTGTGTCACTTTTGAATCAGATGTTTAGATAAAATCTAGTCTTCTCAAGCTTCAATGTAGATGGAAAGGGTTTCATTCTAAATTTATGTTATTTTACAAAGACAAAATTACTGATCAACACGTTTGGGCTCTGTCTCAAGCGCTTCAAGCTTATCATAAGTATACGGAAACACAGCCTATTATAATTTACTATGTAAAATGCACAGAACCCAAAATCATTTCAAAAGACTATGGATGTTGTTTATCCCCCCCCCCCCTCCGGGGGGTGGGGGGTTGTGAGCCATATTTATGCAAATTTAAGAAATACGATTTATCAATAGAGGGTGCAAGAAGGGAAGGGGGGGGGGGTCCAGATTCCCGGGTCAATCCGCCCGTGGGTAATGCACTCTGGACATGTTATATTGAAAGCTAATGACAAGGTGTTGTTATTGGCGATTTATTGACGTTTAGATCAAGAGTGTCAGTTATTTAAATGACTTTTTGTTTCTAAATAATTATCAAAACTCATGCTAACAACATAACTATTATACAATCCGCCAATTTCTTTTTTTAAGAAGACTCAATTTCTCTCTCACTTATAAAATTACATATAAAATTGGCATTTTCATTCAAGGAAAATGTTATTAATAAGATTGATAATCGTTTGATTCTTTATCATAATTTAAAATACAATATTTAATACAATGTCACACATTTAAGCTCTATCGGGAGTAGGAACAATGGTGTCAGCACTTATCAGTACTTGTCAGTACTTCTTTAAGTTTTTCAGTACTGTCTAAGTTTGTCATTACTTTTCTAAGTTTCTCAGTACCGTCAGTAAAAACGTCAATACTTAACTAAGTTTATCAGAAATGTCGATTAATTGTCAGTAAATGTCTATGTTTATCAGTAATAAAAAGGGAATGTCAGTACATTTTTGACTTAAAAGTGAGTAGATCTTGCTAAAAAAAATTGAAAATCTGACAATTTTTATCCACCTCTCTTTTTGGTAAATACCAAGCCCCTATTGTTGTTGTACCTGTAAGAAGATTTTCTATATTCCTATTTACCCCCCCCCCCCCGGCCCCCATTTCGCGGCCCCACTTTTCGTTATGGAATCATGGTTTCATCAAACTTAAATCTGCATAACCTGCGCTTTCACACTTAGTACTGATTTAAGGACCGACAACTTTCACAGAATATTTTAAAAGATTTTCTCTATATATTCTTATGTAAAAATTTAAACCGCCATCACGGCCCCGCCCTACCACTAGGGACTGTGATTTTGCAAACTTGAATTTAAACTAAAGTTTAAGCTTTTCTGGCCAAATAGTCTTTAAAAAGAAGATTTTTAAAAATTGTCTCTATATATTCCTATGTAAAACATGATCCCCCTATTATGGCCCCACCCTACCCCCAGGGACCATGATTTGAACAACCTTGAATCTACACTGAGGATGCTTCCATTTTAATTTGAGCTTTTCTGGCCTGATAGTTTTTGAGAACAAGATTTTTAAAGATTTTCTATATATATTCCTATGTAAAACTTGATCCCCCTATTGTGGCCCCTCCCTACCCACGGGGACCATGATTTGTACAAACTTGAATCTACACTACCTGAGAATGCTTCCATTTTAATTTGAACTTTCCTGGCCTGATAGTTTTTGAGAAGAAGATTTTTAAAGATTTTCTCTATTTATTCCTATGTAAAACTTGATCCCCTATTGTGGCCCCACCCTACCCACAGGGACCATGATTTTAACAACTTGAATCTACACTACCTAAGGATGCTTCAACTTTAATTCGAGCTTTCCTGGCTTGATAGTTTTTGAGAAGAAGATTTTCAAAGATTTTCTCTATATATTCCTATCTAATACTTGATCCCTCTCTTGTGGCCCCTCCCTTCCCCCGGGGACCATGATTTGAACAAACTTGAATCTACACTACCTGAGTGAGGATGCCTCCACACAAGTTTAAGCTTTTCAGGCCGAATAGTTTTTGATAAGAAGATTTTTGAAAAATACCAACAAATTTTCAATAATTCTCAATTATCTCCGCTCTAAAGAGGGCGTGGCCCTTCATTTGAACAAACTTGAATCCCCTTCACCTAGTGGTGCATTGTTCCAAATTTGGTTGAAAACTGCCCAGCAGTTCTTGAGAAGAAGATGAAATTGTGAAAAGTTTACAACGACGACGACAACGACAGACAACGGACAAATTGTGATCAGAAAAGCTCACTTGAGCCTTTGGCTCAGGTGACCTAAAAATTAATGGACAGATAGACACTGAGAGAGACATCAATCAAAAAGTGATCAGAATAGCTCACTTGAGCTTCCATCTCAGGTGAGCTAAATATATTTTCTTTGAGTGATTCATATATGGCTATGAAGGTAGAAATCACTGCAGAAAAAAATACAACCTGCTTGGTTATTTATGTTTCTTATCTGCAATGCTATCTACCATCACACCCACATGTACCAACAAAGGAAGCATTTTATTGGGGTTTTTTAAAATAATTTTAGAATTTATAAACAAGGATTTAGAATTAGTTTATAAACAACTAAATTATGACTTTATCAGGATCAAATTGCTCTATATTTTACGGTACAATCCTCCCACTGAAAGTCCGTAGATTCTACGCTTGCTGCAAATGAAAGCTACCGGTATTAGTTACTTTCAAGCTGTTATTATCTCCAGGGTCTAAAAAATTTCGAAAATTATAATTCATGGAGAAGAACCGAAATATATGTTAAGTACAACTATTATTGGATTTTATCTTCATTGAAGTCCTAGGACATCAACTGCAACACCAGTTTTTTTCTATGAATATCTAATGTTGAAAATTCAAAGGATGTCAGAAATTAAGCTGCACTCTTTTGAATTAATAGTTCACCAGTAAAATGTATGAGTTATCTTTCTTTGACCACAGTCACTGATGGATGAGTTATTCCCCTTTGATTAGTCTGATGATACAGAGCTGAAATTCTGGCAGGTTTCTAATTAATAAAGAATCATCTTACATTCTTTCATAACTACCAGTGCTTAAAAATTAGTTGATTTTGTGCATCTCTACCTATACCTGTTAATACTTTTTAAGTTTGACCCCTTGTCATGGATCCGATGCTTGACCAGCTGACTGCTCAGTGATGACATCGTACTTCAGAAAATCGAGTTACTTGGCCAGGTCAGGAGAAAATGCCTTTCAGACCTGTGATCAAATTTGGAAATAATTGGTGATAGTTAAAAACAAATTACTTTTAAAAATAGATATTATTTTTTCTCAGTTTTAACATAATATTCTGCTAGATTTATTGCCTGTTGCCAAATTCAAGAATTAAGGCACCCCCCCCCCCTTAAAAAAACAAAATAATAAAAACCAGAATAAAAATGCACAATCAGTGCCAATGATTAATATCAGAAAAGTAATATCATTTCAAGGAGGCTGGGTGCATGGTCAAATTAACCATCAGATTTGTCTTAAACTTTGAAATATTATATTTTTGGCCATACACTAACTTTTTGTAAAAAATAAATAAAAATATTTTAGCTTTAAAATTTGAATGTTTTCCTATAACTTTATACTGAACTCTTCTTCTTATGGAGATAATTACAGTCTTATAATGTCCAGGACCATCCAGTCCTTTGAAACTTGGACAGAAGGAATAAAAATAGGTACGTCTTAGACGTATTCTAAAGTAAATCTAAATGAGAGCATATTGATATCACATAAGTCTTCCGCCAGTCTAAAGGGTGTATATTCCTGTTATAACTGTCTGTTTCTTAGTCCAAATAAGACCATTTCATGAACATCCCTATTTTATTAAAGTGTTAATTGTTATTCTTTATATAAGACAATATAAAAAAAAATAACAATGCAATATTAGAAAGGTCTATCTATTTTAGATACAAACAAATTCATAAATAATTCTGTAATATATTTGTATGTTAACGAGATATCGATGATTTAAGCATTACAATTAATGATACAAGCTTATTAAAACCATGGTAAGTAGGCCATTACAGGAATGGGGATCGAGGCAACAAAGTAAGAAGAAAGGTGTTCTTACAAAACATAGTAGAGTACGATTGGTTAGAAATAAATACGTATATATAAACTGCATAAGGTAAACCTGTGTTACTGGTCATTTCTAGTGTTTATGAGCTATTTATAGTATGAATATCTTGGGTGTGCTTAATGATTCTATGGGGTCGAGTGAACTTGTGCACAACAGGTAGTTTTACTTAAATGTGTCCTAGTATAAATAAGAATTTTTGCAATAAAAATCAATTTTGCCTTTTACATTTCATTTTCAAACTCATCAATGCACAAGAAATTGAACTAATCATTTAATGTAAATCCCCACAAATTTTACCTGCTCCATATACCGGTACTCAACTGTTTTTGTAAATGGATCTGATGACGTTTATAGATTCTCCACAAGATCTTTATGGTGGTTAGGGATCAACTTCTCCACGTTTTTTTTGTGGTGGTTTGGGACTCGATCTCCACAAGATCTGCATGGTGGTTTGGGGTTTCCCACAGGATCTGTATGGTGGTAATTAAGGTTCTCCACGGGATCTGTATGGTGGTTAGGGATTCTCCACAGGATCTGTATGGTGGTGAGGGATTCTCCACAGGATCTGCATGGTGGTTATAGGTTCACACAGGATCTGTATGGTGGTTAGGGGTTCTCCTCAAGATCTGCGTGATGATTTGGGAATCTTCACAGCAATCCCCAAGAGAAGAAATGGTTCAGACCAATTGAGTGTCACTATCTCATAAGGCAGAGGAAGGCAAAAGATGATTAATTTCCACAACGTGTTTGAAAAAGAATAAATCAAACCTGTACTGTAATCACTTCAAATATTGCTAAAAAATATGACAATACAGCTTATCCAATTTTTAATATGAATTTAGACATAGTCACATTAATATATTGATTCACACATTGTTCACATTATTAAATGTAAAGAAAGGGTGGTTGAGGCACAAATAAAAATTATGACATTTAAATTAAAGTAGTCAATCTTGCATATTCATATGCCAAGCCAAATGTAATACATACATAGTCTCTCTTAAAATTCATCATGAAATTTGAAACGGTAAGTTCAAATAAGTACATATGTTCAAAATTCTGTAATATAACTGTATACTATTATAAATGACCTCTAAGTTATAGCCTAAGGGAAATAACTCTAAATTGCCATTTTGCTAGCGGCTACATGTTCCCCACAATATACATGTATTAACATTTTATCCAACATGTTCTTGTTTGACACTATATAAAAAAAATTGTCGATCAGCCCCATTTACTCATGGCAGAAATCCCTTGCTGGCTTTAGCGCCTCTTATAATTAATCATAATAAGAAAATGGGGGGAAGGGGGGTGCCACCTGCAATGTTTTTATTGCAACATTAGACAGGCACATAACGAGTGTTTTTAAAAGTAATTAAGGAATTAAGGAATTAAGGGGAACTAGATGTACTATAGAAATACCGATTAAAGAGTAAAAGAACTATGCCAATAACAGAAACTTATAGGTTTACATGATCTTATTCGCCTGCCAAGGGTTTTCGCTCCACTTTGCTCCTGGACTGAAAACCCTTTGCTAGCGAAGATGGACATGATCGACAAATTCACGAACAGCTGAAACCTGTCCTGATCATGCATAATTTCCTGTATACTAGTAATCCTTGCATTAAAAATATATAAGGAATTAACCTCTGCATGTAAAATAACACACTTCCAGCCAGAAACAAAGGCTATAAACATTCTTTTTCCTGATAAAGATATCACCTAAAAATTCCAATTCATTTGTTTTTTCAATAAACATTCCAACTTACATGTACATATACTAGATGAGGTCACCATTGACAGAGTTCTGCTGCAGCCCTTGGCTGGGACAAACCTTCCATTGCATCATACCACAAAGGACGAGAAAACGTTGGTTTTGTGCATGCTTGCCATTATAGCTCTTTTAATGATGGTCTTCTGAAAATAAATCAGAATTTATTAGATAACAATAAATTTTACTGGTCACATGTAGGTGGGGATTCATATTTACAAGTAGTAAGTAAACTTTTACAGAACAGATCAGTTTTGAAGATTTGAATAAGATTTTAAAAACATTTGACATAGGTGATAAAAATTGTAGATGACATCATCAATCATATTGACTTTTGACCTTTTTATGTGACCATGACATTAAACAAACACAAGTTGTTCTCCACATAGAAGGCTCATGAATTATACAATATCAAATGAACACCGCTAAAATGTAGGTTTCGAATTCAGATCAAAATACGCAGTAAATGTACCAAGTGTACCTCCACTTTGTTGTACCACAGTTCTGCTGGGAGAACAGGCTTCTGAAAATCTATCAAAGAGAGATCTCGAGATATATACCTATCTATGTGTCAGAGGGTCGTTAAAGAAATATTGAAGTCTAGATTCGTACCCATATAATTATTCTTTTATATCATATAAGAAAAGAAACATAGAGAACACAGAAAACACATTCACAACACAACACACGTTGACGAAAGACAAATACATGAACTACATATTTGACAAAATTATAAACTCAATGGTTTTCCCAATTATAATACCGGTGATTTACCGACAGTATCACTGAATATGATTTTACAATTATGTTTAACAGTGATCTTACCAGGTATCCAGGACTTTAAATAATAAATTAAATAGTGAATCTTTGAAGATCAGGAGTAGATTAGTACATGAAACTAACACCATAAAGGGTAGAATCTGTGGGTACTGGATTTTTGCCATATATGCTGGATTTGGCGGGACTTGCGTTTATATAGTGAACGCAAATAGTAATGCATGTATATTGATGACATAAAAGTCATCTGTCATTGGTCAATGAGATGTACAGTAGTTGGCCATAAGTATGTTCCCAAAATGGCCGACGTTTTCCTTAGACCTTAGTACATATCAAAAAGTAAATCCTAAATTTAATTATACATAACAGCATAAACTAACCTTTATTACTAGTACTTTGTGATGTGTCCTTTGGCCTTCAAAACTGCTCTAATTCGTTTGGGTAGACTTTGATATAAACTTCTTATATAGTGAAGCGGTAAAGAGGACCAGATTTCATGAACGATGCGTTCCAGGTCTGCTTTGTTTTTAATGTCATGTAAGCGTCTCTTAATCCGAATTTTTAATACTCTCCAAACATTTTCTATTACATTATTCTGTGCAGGCCATGGTAATACTGGAATATTGTTTTGCGTTTTCCAATCGTTACACACCCTAGAAACATGACAAGGGGCATTATCCTCCTGGAAAATCCAGCCGCCATTTCTGAAGTTTTTAGCAACGACAGGCCATAAATTATTGTTCAGAGTATCAATATAAACATTAGAGTTCATATTTCCTTCAACAGATGTAAGGGTACCCACACCATTGTATGTAATACACCCCCAGAACATCGCAGATATCACTCCCTGTCTCTCCCAGTCCGAACGGATTCCCGTGCATTCCCCCATCAAACGTTCATCAGATTTCCGCCAAACATAGATTTTCTTATCCTCACCTATAATAATTTTTGTCTCGTCACTAAAGATCACTCTACTCCAATTATTCTGCACATTCCAATGTAACTTTTGTCTACAAAATCCCATGCGTCGAGAGCGATTCACTTTTCTGATCGAAATCGTTTTGGAAACAACATGTCGTTTGTATTCACTTTCAAACAATCTTCTTCTCACGGTCCTAGAGGATACTTTAACAACTGCTGAATTGTTGAATTTACTTGTGAGATCCTCTAATGTTTGCCGACGATTGCCCAGAACCATGCGAACGAGTCGTCGTTTCGCCCTGTCATCAAGTTTTCTTTGCCTACCACTTCGCGGTAAGTTTTCTGTGTTTCCCCGATCAAGGAAACGCTTTAAAAAATTACTAACTGTTCTCCTATTCAAGCCTGTTATTTCTGATATTTTGTAACTAGAATGATTGGTGTTATTTAAATTAATGATGATGTTTTTAACATCTTGTGTCAACTCCTTCCCTCGCTTACCCATATCTCCAAGCAGACGATATATAAACAATAAACCGGAAATTAATTAAGGATGCTCATTTTAAAACCTCTACCACTACAAAAGCTTTATTTCCGGATGCTAAGTTGGGAGAAAAATCGAATATAGTACTGCTAAAACGATATTTTCATCTCAGAATTGTGAATGTGATTAGAAAACGTCGGCCATTTTGGGAACATACTTATGGCCAACTACTGTATATCCCTAAACCCGGCACTGGCGTCGGAAACAAATTGAAAGTGGGGGGGCTAGACTAATCCTCAGAAATATTGAGAAAAAAAAACTTATTCCCAAAATCACGAAAATCCTAATCCGGGGGGGGGGGGGGTGGGGGGGGGGGGTGGGGAGAGGGGTGGGGAGGGTAAGTATACCTATACTTAAAAAAAAAAATCTTACCTAACAAATTTTTTCCCCAAAATCATGGAATTCCTAATCGGGGTGGTGGGGGGGGGGGGGGCTAGTATGCCTATGACTACAACTTCTCACTCTTTCGAGGTAGATTTAGGAACAATTATCTTTGCTGCGAGAAAAAGTGGGGGGCTGAACCCTCTATGATGCTATGTGCCTAATGGTTAGGTCAAACTTTGCAACCCCCCCCCCCCTGGTTCCGACGCCTCTGCCTGGTCACTAAATGCTAAAATTAGAAAACAAACCGCGTGACTTATCACAACTTATTGCGTCATTCATTCATTCATTCATACATACGGCGCACTAATGAACATTAAATGAACATTAAATAAATAAATATGAACTGTGACACATATATAAATAAATTGTATTTATATATAGATAGGGTATATATCTCTCTCTTCCCCTACATAACGTGTTATAACGGCTTATCGATAGCGAGCGCAGCGAGCTCCATATACAACGTGTACGAACGGAGGAAATTCGAGTTGAAATCTGCACATTGTTCAAAGAAAATTTTGTGGACCCGCGTGAAAACGTTCTACTATCCCAGTGATTCTTTGCGGTGCATAGCAACTTGGCGGAACGGGAAGCGTTTCTAAGGAAAATTCTTACCTGTAAATCGCATACATCATTTTCATTTAACAATAAAAAATCCTTTTAAAAACATTAAAGTAAACAACACATATGCTTACGTAAAAAACTGTACCTATGACGTCATTTCCTTCCCCGAATTTGTCCGACAATTTACGAAAACTGTCGAGCGCAAAAAGTTAAGTATGACGTCACAGTGATCTCGCGTTTTATATTCCCGCGATACATTTAGAGGTGGATCAAGCATCTGTACTGAATGTAACGTGTAGGAAGTACACAGTAGGGAGTCACCGTTAATACTGATACTGCGCTCACTATTAACGGTGACTCTTTGGCTGATTTGTTTTGATGATTTTTTTTTTGCACAGTAAATACACATGCAAGTTCCATGCTAAATTTATTGTCATATTGATCCAATCATTGTATACGTTAGGTAGATGACAAAAAATTATTAAAAAAGAAAAGTCTAATCATTATTAGATCTACGTGTAGCCACGTCATTATGTAATGAATAAATAAAAGAAAAAAATTAAACTGTTAAAATATCTACATGTATTTGTTATAGTTGCATATGTGGTCAAACCTTTCAATAATATTGGATATCACACACTAAAAAAAGGGGGAAGGCACATGTCTACAACGCTTATATAGCGTACAAAAATTAAAAAGATTAAAAACGAAATTGATGTCACAGGAAAATTAAAACACCGGTAACAACAAGGAACAAAATGAGAAATAACAAAGACACACAATTTATTGATTTTAATGATCATTATCAAAAGGCAAAGAAGAAATAAAAAAAAACGGCTTTGTGTTTATCAAAATATTTTAATAAGTCTGTTTAACATTTTATTAATGCTCAGTGGTAGTTTTTTGTTTAAGTGTATAAACCTAGGAAGGGACCATTTGAATAAAAGTTTGATATCTTCCGGTTCCTTGCGGTGGTAAAAGTTTTCGAGACAAAGCCAAAGTTTTTTGGTTTGGTTAAGTCCATGGGTTGCATTTAACAATGATGACAGATGTGTGACTCCTTCTGCGCTCGCCCCAACGGTCACACCGTAAAACATATTAGAAAATCATAAGCCTGTGCTTGAAGTGAATGAACAGTGTGATTTGTATTTGTTTCTTAAGATAAAGTATTGAAAAAAATATCACCAGAATACTGCCATTTTAACTCTGTTTTTGAGAAAATATTCCAAAGAACTTATTAAGCGGATGTTTCGTACTACCTGAAATCAAACTTGTTCTTGTTCGTCTGTAGACAGCATTTGTAGCAGACACCAACATTTTTATGCATTACGATCCCGATTATAATTGAAGAGTCTTTCATGCTCACCCGAGATGCAACACACAATTATTTTATAACACTAGGAATATATTTAAACCGATTCACCCATACATTTGCTGGTAATAATAGCGAGCGCAGCTCGCCGGCGCGCAGCGCCGGCTAGCGAAGCGAGCTCTAAGAACCATTGTGCGCGGGGAAAAGAACGAGCTACACCTGCAGTTCATCAAACAAAATGTTTTGTCTAGTACGTCCCATAATGCTCTCTACTGTTTTCACCCGTGGTGCTATGCCAAAAATGGCCGACTTTTAACTCGTAATTTACGGTGTCTTAAGGTTTGAAGACACGTTTTGAGTACCGCATATGCTTTGGCGAGACTCAAGAAATTTGTAACATGCTTCCATACCTTCGTATATTGAGTCGAGATACGTAAACAAAGACGAACAAATCATGGATGACGTCACAGTGCTCTCGCGCTATATTTCCCGCGAGAAATTTAGAGGTGGACCAAACATCTGTAATGCGTGTACTAGCTATTTCAGTATAGACTGAGATACCTGCCTCATTGACATATGATTTGTTTTTTATTGTTTTTTATATAGAGATTATATAAATAAATACTAGCAATTAAAGCCATACCTTACTACTCCATTTTTAGGCTAATTGTGCATCCATGTATACAGTGGACAGGTAAGTATAACGTGATGAGTAGGGAGGTAATAAACAATAGGACATTTTGAACTAAATAAAAAGGAATAAAGAGAAAAAATAAACAGCTAAAAAAATTATGTAGATATTGCATATATAGTCAAACCATTGAATTTAAAGGTGGGAAATTACACCCCAACAAACCTCTCTCTCTTTCTCTCTCTCTCTCTCTCTGGAGAGGGGTATGGGGTTGCGCTGTATGTATCATAACCATTAAAATTAGGACCTTTGGCATACTTATTGTAGAGCAATACTTTCTCAAAAATTCTTTGACGTTCGTTGATACTTAAATAACACTAGATTGACAATGATGCAAGGTATGTGTAATTATTGCTGCACTCGCCGAACGGTAGCACCGTAAAACATATTATCAATTTTGACACAAAAGAAGCGTAAAAAGACCATCTGCAAATTGATTGAAAAAAGTTTGTAAACAGGTAACTACAGGTGTTCTCTACTTATTTCACCTTTATAGCGTCCAGTTTATCTAAGGTACTTACTTATCAATGTTTTTGTATCAAGAATTTTTTGAGAAGAATAATATTGAAAGCTGTAGAAAAACAGACATTAAACATATTTTAAAAAAAAAGGGGGGGGGTCAGTATTCACCTCCTTTTAATTCTTCCATGACCTTTTTGCATTAAAGATAGACAAAATAACGTTAGACATTTCTCTATAATAATTAAAGTCAAGATCTAGTAAATGAAAGGTGCCTACAGGTTTATGAAATTTAATATATAAATTCTTTTAATGATGCTTCTAAACAATATCTTTATTTCATAGGGTGTACCGGGGCTTAATTAAATTTATGGTAAACACAATGAAAAATCAAGTTTTTAACAACCATTTTCTATGAAATATAAAGGATAAAAGTAACAAGTCTCGGAGTTTTGTCCATATTTGACTAATAAATTACATCTAGAATGCCTATAGTCTCTCCAAAAACGGCATTAAACAAGCTCTTGACCTCTTTTTTAAAATGATGTCAAATTGAATATAGGTACCGGGATTACTTTTTCCGTGATTAAGTATAGAATATCAAAAAATTGTTTTACTTTCTACATACATTCCTTTAAAGCCGTAAAATACGGGAAAAGATTCATCAAATCAATCATGACGTCATAATGGTTCAAGCACAAAAAAGACAGTCTGGAATCATTTACTAGATCTTGACAGGTGTCCTGTAGCACCTTGAAATAATGAACTTTTTTTGTTGCTCAGAATAACAAGACTTGATATTTATATTAACATGAAAGTAATATTCATTAACAGAAATTTGAAGTCACAGATTGGCGAGTGGAAGATTATGGAAAATTCTTTACTGGGGATTCCTACATTAATTTAAAGGTAAAACATCAATGGATGCGTATCTATGTTAAAGAAAGAGAAGCATAAAGTGTTAATTTTGTGTAAAGTGGATTCCACCAATAAAATAAGAGAATTTGAACTGATTGATCTATTTGACAGACTTATAAGGAAGGCAGCTCTGAGGACCTGAAGTATGACCTCCATTTCTGGATCGGAACACAGAGTTCACAGGTATGACAACTCACAGGTATAAGTACAGGTGAGGTCCCTCACAAAAACAAAGTGTGTATTTATGTGTTCAGAGTTCTTGTTCAAGTTACAGTGAAAAAGTACAGAGATCGAAAAATGGGATTTAAAAGTGACCACCACATAAAAGGTTCATTGTTTGATATCATAACATTTCTATAATTAGCAACGTACAGATATCAGAGTTAGTCTGCAGAAGTACAATGATACTTGTAAATCATTGCTCTGTTTGTTAATACTACGTAGTGCAGCATAGTGCACATTTCACTTGTGTTGATATGTATTTATATTGTACAAAGGATCACAAAGCATTTCTGTAATGTACATGAACATTTTGTTCTCTACTTATTTCACCTTCATAGCGTCCAGTTTATCTAAGGTGTCTCACTTATCAATGTTGTTGCATCAAGAATTTCTTGAGACGAATAATTTTATTGAAAACTGTAGAAAAACAATCATTAAACATATTTTAAAAAAAAGGGGGGGGGGTTAGTATTCACCCCCTTTTCTTCCATGATCTTTTTGCATTAAATATAGACAAAATAGACAATTTCTCTATCATAATTACTATTTGATTTGAAATTAACGCTTTCTGCATAATTATCAAAAAGTTTTTAAAAATAATTCAGTTTCTCTAAATATTTTTGCAATTGCTTTGACTTGTCCTCAGCAGATAAATACCGCAGGTCGAACTTGCTGGTAACCCTTAAATAATCCAATATTTAACGATATTGTCTTTTATAGGAAAATGCACATTCCCCTATAAAACGTGCTTGAAAAGATTCAGTTTTGATTTAGGACACATTTTGATGGTTTTGGGCTGTAGACTCTTATAAATAGAGAATGCGTTAATCTACTTCAAGAAAAACCAAGGAATTGCCGAAAGATAGAATTTTTGAATATCTATCTGCCGGAACGATTTATTGTCACCCACAAAGAAACATTGGGCTTATTGACATATAATTTGAATACATGTTTTGATTTGATGAATAACAGGTCCATGTCACTGCCGGTGGGACTGATTATAATATGATACAATACATATATATTAGATAATATTATAATAATAAACAGAAGTTAATTAAGATAAATCAACTCCCAAAATCAAGTCCCAAAAATGAGTCAAAGAGAAAGAAGTTCAGTTCCATGATTTTAAACTTTAAAAATAGTTTCTATGTTTTTATTCATGTTAATCCACATTACAAAAATCATTCAATGAATGAAGATTATCCATCGGAAAAAATCGCATTGAATAATTAAGTAAAATATTGTAAATGTAAAGTGGATTTCTACAATTGTAAAACAAAGGTTACAAGACCAATATATCCAAAAATGGTCTAGTGACATTAATGACTTGTGAAAAGGGCAAATTTACAAGATTTTTAAGAAAAATTTTAATTATGAAAATTACATTAATATATTGCCACTTAGGCTCAGAAAGGTTTTTATAAAATTTAGAACCTCAAATCACCATCTCCCAGTGGAGACTGGGAGATGGTACAATACACCTTTAAACCAAAGAGTGTGTAAACTGTGTAATTTCGGTCAAATTGCTGACGAATTTCATTATATTCTGGAATGTAAAGAACTATTGACATTTAGACGTAAATATCTTGAAGATAAATACTGGTCAGCGCCAAATACTATAAAGTTTTGTGAACTTATGTCTTGTACAAATGCTACAAACCTGAAAAAATTATGTTATTTTATTATTATTATTTTAAAATATACAGTTTGATATAATAGTCTGTCCTCCATTATTATACTTTTTCCTATCTTCATTGTATTTATTGTATATTTATGCTTACTTACTATTTATCTACTACTTATCTATTCATTTATACAATGTACCTCTGACTTTTGAACTGTATATAATGATTGATCTCATGTACCATTCCATGGTGTGAGCGAAATAAACTGAATTGAATTGAATTGAATAGTAATAAGGAATGATCATTGTTGGATCGAGTGTTGTGAGGTGATCGTTATGGTACACAGTAAAGGAGAGGGCTCAAATAGGCATATTGCCTGCTGCCCAATCCTATTATGTAATATTTTTTACATAATAAAATATTGTTTAAATAAAAAAAAATAAAATCGTTATGGTCGAGGCCTGATGTTATCCATTAAAAGCCGAAGGGCTTAATGATAGATTTGATCACACCCAGACCCTATATAATGACCAGCTCATGCATAATCTGCAGATTCCGTATCACTTATATTTATAGTATAATTTTCGGCAACTGTGCCACTTAATTTTAAATTATTGACAATTTTACGTTAATTACATTTCGTATATTTATACAAAACCCGCTTGTTCTGCAACAGTACGTCATTTTCATTGATGAAATTATCAAAATATACGTTACAAATTTGATTTGGAAGCGTAATGTTATAGCATATAAAAACACTGGAAAATGTTGATATTACGTGATAAATTGTATTTTAAAGAAACACTATATATAAAACTTATATACGTTTATTTTGTTTATATGTATAGAAATGCAATAAGTTTTAGACACCGAATGATTGGAATTTTATATCTTATTAATATTTTAACAGAGCTTATGCATGTATGCCATGAAATACAGTACAACAGTATTTGCCACATTCATAAAATAACGTCTTATATATTGTTCAATTAAACCCTTTCATAACTAATATTTATATTGCCTCATCAACCTAATTGTTTATTTTTTACAAATAAATAATGCATGTGTATAATATTTCTGAATTTAATGAGCTCGCAATCTAGGAATTATAAAACCAAGTTTCTGGTGTTACAGTTGGGCTTTGTTTTAATTTTCGGGGGTATGTTGTATCGTTGTCCCCGCCCCAAACGCTGGTATTATACCGACGACTGCTAAGTGAGCACAACATCACTGTTGATATCACGATGTACTAGGACAGACAGTATACGTGTTATATCCACAACATCACTGTGTACCGGGACAGAGAGTGTCCATGTTATATCCACATCCCGGTGCACTGGGACAGACAGTATCCGTGTTATATCCACATCACGATGTGCTGGGGCAGATAGTGTCCGTGTTATATCCGCAACATCACGGTGAACTGGGACAGACTGTGTCCGTGTTATATCCAAAACATCACGGTGTACTGAGACAGACCGTGTCCGTGTTATATCCACAAAATAACAGTGTTTTTGGACAGACAGTGTCTGTGTTATATCCACAACATCACTGTGTACTGGGACAGACAGTGTCCGTGTTATATCCACATCACGGTGTACTGGGACAGATAGTGTCCCTGTTATACCCACAACATCACGGCTTTCTGGGACAGATAGTGTCTGTGTTATATCCACAACATCACGGCGTACTGGGACAGACCGTGTCCGTGTTATATCCACAACATCACAGTGTACTTGGACAGACCGTGTCCGTATTATATCACCAACATCACGGTGTACTGGGACAGACAGTGTCCGTATTATATCCACAAATCACGATGTACTGGGACAGACAGTGTCCGTATTATATGACCAACATCACAGTGTACTTGGGCAGACCGTGTCCGTGTTATATCCACAACATCACAGTGTACTTGGACAGATAGTGTCCGTGTTATATCCACAACATCACGGTGTACACGGACAGACAGGGTCCGCATTATAACCGTCACTAGTCTCTATGTCCTGTGTGTAATTATAGCGATATACGGAGGCGGCTTAAATGATTGGGTGAGTAGATTTTACAATCTCTTGGTCCATACATCCATTTAAGATAAATTGTATGACATACAAATCGTTTCGATTGATTAAATATTTAAGTTCAATAATTTTTCGTCCTTTGCATTATTTACTTTGCAGTTGCAGGGGGTGGATTGGTTGGGGCAGTGGTAACTTTTATTACTAGTGCTTTACATGAGCAGAAATCATTTAGTCATATATAGGCACTACCAAATGCAAATACCGTAGTATGCCAACCAAAGGTCAAATTTGAAATGAAGCCATGAATATAATATTTTTGTTGTTGTCTTTTTACAATCTTCGAACTGTACACTGCACTGCAGGCAGTCTTTGTAATTAACATTTATTCCCCTCAAATTAAAGTTTTAAGAAGGCTAGGATGTCATTAATTTGGTTTATGCATACACACCTCAGTTTAATATAATAATAATTATTGATATCCTAATTCTGTGGAAAACGATTCTATTCTGTTCAGAAATGATTATTTCCCTATCAAATGTACAATGTATATATAGTTATAGACCTTAAAAACTGTAATTAAGCAACATCTCTTTTATCTAACTAAAGATACAGGAAGGATGATATAAAATGAACACGTCCAAACATCCTCGTTAAAATAATCAATATTCACCATATACACTTTATTGTATCAAAATCATAATGCTTGGAAAACAATCACACTCTCAATAGATTTGTCTATTGGGTCATGGCACGCTTTCACTTTGGGCATCACATTCCTTTCCAACCAGGCAGTGATTGAAAGATTTATTATTCACCAGCAACGTGACCTTCATATAATGACCTTCATTCGGCATCATGCGTAATGACACATCCTTTTGTAATGGACACTTTCGTTTACAAGTATGAGATTTCAATTTCTCTAAGAAGTTATTCAATTCCATGTATAATTCATATATAGTTATTAACATCAGTTATACACGAAACGGTTGTACAATGTATACAGGAGACAAATGACGTAATCACGTTCAGTCAGTATGCAATTGATGATATATTTTTGAAACGAAATATATTATTGTGATATGAAATGATATAGACAAGTTTTCTGGCAGAATAAGTTAAGAATTAAAAAAAAATAAGGTATCATTCTTTAAGTATTTTGGTCGGGACGTGGTCTAATCTATCTCATTGGATTTGACCTCGCCCCGACCAAAAATATCACCTCATGATATTCAAAGAATGGTTCCTTATTACCTATATTTATAACAAACCACAAACTTTCTTTGCTTAAAACGCCTCAAGATAGGAAACATGTTGATGTCAAATGTATAAAATCAATTGACTGTAATTAAATTTAATAAAATGTTTTTTTTATATGCCGAAACTTCTGAGATGTCTGTTTTCTTTAAGAATCACCAATGTATATTTTCATAATGAGAGCCAAATATGAAAAATATGATATATGTAAACTCTTTCTACCGAAAAGTCATGTTTAACTAGAAGTTCTTTGTATTCAAAAGTTACAAATATAAGTCGAATAACATATCCCAGCCACTTGACATTTCGGACAGTGTTAATATTAATTATTTCTTTGCTTTTTTCATTCTACAATATAGCATATTCAAACAAACGAACCCATACATACAAGTCATGATATATTAAACACATCAAAGAAATTGAAATTACTGTAAACATATTTAGCGTTTACGATATTTGGCGGAAAAAGGTTTTTGAACATGTTGGTGTGAATTTGAATTAGCGTATTCTTTAATGTGACTATTTCTATACATAAATGCATGTCATTTAGCGATGTACTTGATTTAGCGGAAGGCGAATTCTGCCAAAAGCGCTAGATAAATTACACAACCAAATGGAGTACGTTTACAGTAATTTAGCTCTTGAGGTTATTCATTAAAAAGTTCTTTCATTCAAGCCATTTACCGATATGTTTATGATAAGAATAGCTTCTGATAGCAACACATTTTTCAATTTTAAAATTTCATATTCAAGGATTTGATGACACAATAGCCCTTTAAATATTTGAACTTTTCTTTTGTACAGATATTATTGTTTTAAAAAATTCGAAAGTTAAACGTTTTATTTCATTTAACTCTGTACTGTTATGGTTCTCTTCCTTGATAATTGGTTAAGATAATTACATTGAATAATAGAAAACTATCTGCTTCTGTAAAGAAATGTATGTAATATAAATAGCTTCCAAACTTTAAATGAACCACACCTCAAAATTCATAACATTTTATCTAACTTGGTTTACATGCTCTTATAGATCACTCCTCTCCTCCTCTGTGATATTTGATTTTTTAAACATTAAAACTTTTACACATTTAAATACAGGTACATGAAATTCAATATTACACAGTTGTTTACTTGTAATTTGATGTTTTCTTCACTTTGCATGTGATGTATTCAGCCACAAACAGGTTGTCTCTTGTGTCCACACATACACCCCGTGGACCTTGTAAATTACAGTTGTCAAAAAAGCGGAGGAACTTTCAGTCCTGATTCAGGATGTGGATACAGTAGTTGTTACCGTCGGCCGTCCGTATTCGACTCTGACTGTCCGTTGTGCCTACACTGTTGTGAAGCCGCATGAACTAAATAATCATTTGTTTTTAGAGGGAGAACCAGTGTAGGTAAACTGTAATTCCCCAGCCTGATTGATCACAACTACTGCATCGGCTCCATAGTCTGACACACAGATATCTAGGTTTCTGTTTTCACTGATGAATCCACTAGATGAATAGTGAGGTCGTCCCTTGTCATCGTATTAAATAATATGTTTTTCAGAGTAAAGCACATCTTTTGTTTGTTTATCATCATCACTAATTACGGCAACCAGGAGGTCACCAGAGGAAGTATCCAGCCTCGTAGTTTGACCACTGTCTGTATCTGTGTATTCTTCACTTTGTTCACAGCTTTATCCCAGAAATCAGCACAAGTGATATCCTCACTCCTTGTCACTGCAATTTTCAATGAATCGTTTCCGGACTTAGTTTTGATTGACTTCACTCGGTTTTTCAGGAGATTGAAGGACCTCATAATTTTGTCCTCACCGCATGTCAAAATATCCTCATCTCACATACAAGCCACACTGTGCAGTGAATTATTAAATCTTTGACGGTTTGTCCGGGGGAAAGGACTCAGAAGCGGGAGAATCCATGTGTAGTAACGTTTTTTTATTTTAATAAATAACGATGAGAGAAAACCAAACTGTTGACAAAGTTGTTCTTTATTGATTATCTGAGGAGTCAAACTCGATAAATGAACAGTGAGTTTAGGAGGCAATCTTCTAAATTCAGCGTTTCTGAATTTTTAGGCAGAGACAAGTTAGTGTCACTGGAGTTCAGCAACATTTTCAGAAAAGCAATGATCTGTGTGATATCAGAAATGGTGCGCACGATTTCATTTTTCTGTGTATTTAGGACATCCAAGTATTTTGAATTCATTTCATCAAGATCTGATTTCAGAGCTGACATGAGTTCATAAATACGCATCATTTCCCTTTTATCTCCGACTATCGCCATATGAAATGTCGATTTCTTTTATTCTGCTTATTGCTACACATCCCCTTTATAAGTAGAAGTTACCCCATATAATATTGTTGGTTATGTGCAGATACCCGATGGGCGTGGTCATAATGACACGAGGGAGCGTAGCTCCCGAGTGTCGTTATGACCACGCCCATCGGGTATCTGCACATAATCAACAATATTATATGGGGTAAGTTACTTGTACCATAGCTTATGATTATTCATTATATCTCATTATTATAGTAATATCGGGAGTGCAATTGCCTCTAAACAATACGGTGCCAATGCGCTTGCCTTTTTATAAGTACAATGTACTTCGTGAATTTCCAAAATGACTTTCTATCACCGACAAAGATTTATTATTCTTCATTTTTAAAAAAAAAATCATAATTATAATGACTAGATCGACTTCTCATTGTTATATTTTTATTTCATATTCATTCATTTTCCGACTTAGAGTATCGATATTTGCTTCAAAGAATGAATTTTTTTTAAACACAATTTCATATGTACGAACCCTAAATTGTGCAATGCTTCTGTTTAAACAATTGAAATTAAATTTAAATTGATAAAAGTAATTAGTTTTTCAAAATCTTATTTGATACTCTGTATCAATGTAACTATGTTTTTTAAAAGTGGCTGAAAAATCATGTACATATATATTTTGAACAAAATCAATCAATAAGCAAAAAAAGATATTGTTCGAGAAATGCATGTCGCGAAACCGTGAATGGTAAATGTCAAATTCGATAGGCTATCGAGAAATGCATGTCGCGAAACCGTGAATGGTAAATGTCAAATTCGATTGGCTACCGCTATTCACTCTGTCCACAAAACAAGTTTTCTATTCAAACGCTTTCCTATCACGTGATTGACTTTCTATAAAACCTTTAAACAGGATAACCCTTTTTCATTTAACACGCGTGTCTCTACTTGTTCGCACACATGGAGAGGAATATTAAAATAGAGTGTTTCTGACAAAGCCATTGCCGATATCGTTTTGTCTCGATCTTAAAATGAGATTTATTCGACGAACTAAGTTTGTCGAGTCATTTATCCGTGTTGATTTTTGGCAATTTTGATATGGAGGAACCTCCTACTATGGAGTATTAAGGACGCGCTAAAAAACAACTTTGTTGGTGTTGTTTTTACTCGAGATAGTGGGCGGAGTTTAAAAAAAAGTGTGGGGTATGTACATATAACCCACACTTTTAACAATAGAAAACTCGCCAAGCTATGTACAAGGCCGATAGTACTATTCATGCTTCACCGCATTCAGGTATTTTATTTACCCGAACACGTTACATTGGACAAAAAGATCAACGACGAAGTAAGACATACTGAAATCCAGGCCCCAATATTTCCGAAATCCTCGATAATTGTAGAGCGTTTTCCTGTCTATGTAACAACATCGCAAATGCCCAAACAACACACTCTGGCAAATCGAGCAATGTCAAAGACGGCATGAGTTTTAGAGACGTTTCTGTAAAAACCAATGGAAACGACGTTATGATGTTACTTTCTAGGATTCACAATCATTAATCCACTATGTTGGATGTAATGCTGCGGGGGTCCCTAAAAAGATGCACAAACGTGTTCGATGTGTTTGCAATTTGTGCAAAATATACGGATACCGTGAACATTTTTTCAAAGAGTAAAACTTATTTATGTAAATTTATTTATTGTAGTTTCCTTCATTCTTTTTCTACAAACAATTTATTACGATGTTCACGCATCTAGAAGTCCGTGTAACCTAATTGCCTCGATTGGAAAGCAGTAGATCGTAACTTTCTCGACCGGAATATATATACACCCCAGTGGCAGTTGAGGAATGGTCTAAACTAATTAATATGGCGACCGAATGCTTTTATGAATTAATGTCAGCTTTGAATATGCATCAGTTAACCTTTTTGTGAAAAATCTTGATACTGCTTGCTCCCATTGTTTGCACTGTTTTGGAGAAGATGACGTCAGGCAATAATTGTAAATTCTGGTATGAATAATTAAGTCAACATTTAAAAAAATAAATTGATACTTAGCTGTTAATGTATTTTGCATTTTTTGCCATTTAACTATGTGTTTACACGTCTCCTCGGACGATTCAATACTCTTTAAAATACTTGGCCTTTCTGCACTGCACACTATGTTTTTCGTTCTGTTACAGGAATAGTTTTATAATTAGAGTAATCTGTTTGCTCTTTAACTTTCACCCGATATTTCTAATTTACAAACGTTTCCCTTTTAATAGATATAACAGTCTAATAAAACCCAAATAAATACAAGCACTGGATATTCCAACATTTCTTTAATTAGAGTAGATGGTTCTTCCATTAAATTAATTTAGTAATCACACATAAACATGTAGTGTAGAGCGCTCTCTACTCCCGGAGAGTCATTCTCTATAAAGAACCATAAAAATATATTCATCACTTACAACATATTCAATCTTACAAAATTTGTTTACATACAATATTGTATTTTCTTCAGGTTACCTAATCTTAATTCAGCAACATAGAGGTTGTCTTTGGAGTCCACACATAAACCCCATGGCCACTGTAAATCACAGTTATCAATGAAGCGGAGAAACTTCCCATCTTGATCCAGGATGTGGATACAGCGTTTGTTCAGGTTTAAATCTGTTATTAGGATCCGACCCTGGCCGTCTGTTGTGATGCCCAATGGTTCAAATGATCCCTTGGTAGTAGAGGGAGGACCAGTGTAGGTAAACCGGAGTTTCCCGGCCTGATTGACCACCACTACTGCACGAGCGCTACTGTCAGACATACAGATATCTAGGTTCCTGTTCTCACTGATCATGATGTATTTACAGGTACCACTTGACGAATAGAGAGGTTGTCCTTTTTTATCGTATTGAATGATTTGTTTCTCTTTGGAGCAAGAGTAACGCACAACCTTTGTTTGTTCATCATCGTGATCACTGTCAATGACAACCAAGAGGTCACCAGAGGAGGTACTACAGACACCGCAAGGTCTCAATCCCTGTAGTCTGATCACTGTCTGTATCTGTGTATTTTTCACTATGTTCACGGTTCTATCATTGTAATCAGTATAAACTAAATCCCCACTCCTTGTCACTGCTATGTCCGCTGGGTTGTTCCCTGATTTAGTTTGGATTGACCTCATTAGTTCCTTCCGGTGGTTGTAGAGTCTCAATATTTTGTCCTCACCACACGTCCAAATCTCTTTATCACACTGGCAGGACACATTACGTAGTTTATAATATCCATATTCGGTGTTTATAGTTGTAACTATATGTGGTACATCGATGAGCGGTCTGTTTGGTGGAGAGGACTCAGCATCAGAAGAATCCAATGTATGGTTTGTTATTGGTGTAACTATGTGATCTGTGGAAAGGTGTGCAAGATGTTCCCCTACACATGCTTTACACAGACCAAGTGTATGTGGCAAACGTCACAAATCATAAGAGGGCTAGGGGTCTCACACAGATGACACCGTAACACATCTTGTGCCCAACGCTAGTCCATGGTCAGAAACTATATTTACTTCATGGAATAATAACTCTAAAAATAATATTCGAACATAATTTTTTAAAAGAATATTTGTAACTAAATAGATATGCACGAAACCAGTTGAGGGGGTCCTTCGGATAATTTCGTTTTCCTTGGGGATTCTAGGCCTATATTATTAAACTTTCCGCCTTAATGGTTTCAAAGTTGACCATTGCAAGAAAAGAGAGAGGTGTCACGACATGTTCATTTAAATTGTGTTATATGAATTTGTATTCTGACCAACAATGTCATGGTTTGAAGGATTTTTAGAAGTAGGGGATGGGGCATGGGACAATGTCGTTTTGTAATTAATTGAATATTTATAAGTTTGCTAATTCTAGAGGTTGTTCAGGATCCCACCCCCTCCCCAGGGTCCACGCGTGATCATGCACAGAACGAACTAACAAGTACATTAAAGTATAAATATCGACATGTGACAATCATTAATATAATAGTTTCTTCCTTGACAATGCATTATGTAAGCAGACTGTATAAACGTCGAGTAATATTGACTTTGTATTATGAAATAGTAATTTACAAACACAAAGAAATACATACATAACTTTGATGATTACAAATACATAAACGTATAATTGTACATGACAAACCCTTAGCTAGTTGAACATGGCCACTCGCTCATAAGGACCCGGCTATTTATTCCTGTTATAGAAAAAAAGTTGATCACATGATGAAATATCAGACCGAGTCGATCAGATGATATTTTGCATCCATTGATGTTATCTATACATTGTTATAGTGATACCTAGGTTAGTCTTCATTGTATCTGTAAAGTCGTAATCATCGTACATGTATTTGTTATCATATTTACATTTTTTCTTGTCTTTGCCTGTAATAACACTACGTATCGATTTTGTTCTACCGGTATGCAGTCCATTAAATTCAAATGACGTATTATTGGGGCGCAAGCGGGGTTTGCTTATTTATATTCAAATAATTAATCGTACAATTGCTCAAAAATATATAATTTTAAGTACTTGTAATAAGGAATCATTCTTTATTGGTTGTAAAGAGGACGCCAATAAAACCCTTTCATATTTTTTTCAGATTTTTAAATCTTCCAAAAAAGTCTTTAGCTGCGCAAGTTCGATAGCTGTTCTCAGTGATAATAAGGCAATGACTCTTTCTTATATGCATACATTTCAAACAAAATGACATGTAGGACCTCATATTTATTGCTTTTATATCATTGGGCAACATGTTTGGCCAATTTCGGGCAGAAACATGCCAGTTCAAGAAATGTTTACAAATTCTTATTCTCAAATGTACAAGATGTCCGCACATCCCCCTTAAACGTTAGGAACTGTTTATTTATACTTAAAATGAATATGAAGAAAGACAAATCAGCTTGAAAAAAGATTTTTTACTCGTACATTGAGCCTTTGTAACCAAAAACAGGACACGGTACTTGTTAACGTGACAAAGAAGTGAGCCCTGTATCCTGTACATTGTGAAAACTAATAGATGTTCAGTTCTATTAGAAAACATTTCCAAAAGCATTTTGCAGCCAGTAACGTAATACCAGACCCCCCGAAGAAAATATCAAATATACCATACAACACTATCAAACTTACTGTTTCCGTGCAACATGTGACAAACATAAAACTTTAACAAACAGCATCGATGAATCCCACCCGTACATAACGTGCAGTGGACGAAGATGAATAGGTGTACCAATAAAGACATTACTTATATTCATTTATTTTGTTTCGTTTATTTCTTACCTTTTTCGTTTTTTGTGTTAAATTATTTGTTAATTTATAATCTTAGTTTTGTTATTGACTGCTTTGTTAAATATTCAGTTTTGTTTCATTTGATTCCTGTAAGTTTGTTTCAGGTTGCATAACACACAACCTCACAGAGATCAAGGAAATCATCAAAAGTTTTGTCCAAATACATAATATAGTCATTTCAGTATTGTGGGGACAATGGATAGTAGACTGCTATATATATACTCATCATTGTGTAATTAAAAGTTGATAATAAGTAAATTTTGAATAACATGTCTTTTATTCAGTTAGTTATTATTTAGTTTCCCGTTGTGATTGACCACTACTACAGTAAAGTGTCCTGGGTCTGACACTCAAATATACATGTTCCTGTTATCACTGATGTATTTTATACCCGAGGTATGCCTCATTTAGATCTTTGCTAGTCGTATGAACATTGATTTAGCGTGAAGCCACCGCAGATATTCAAAGCGTCGAATTTGTTTACTTTTTAATCTGTGAAATTTTATTTATGTGAACAAGAAGTATCTTATAGGGGTGGAACTACAAATATGTAAAATCATCTAAAATTCATCGTAAACAATACATTTATGTTTTATTTCTTCTGATAAGTTAGAGGAGATAAAGATGATGGAATAAAAAATAGATATAAAAAACTGTGCCGAAATATTACTAGTATCCGAGTACTCCATCGGAAAAGTAAGCAAGCAACCAATTACAAGAAAACCATCGATTAGACAACACTACATTTAATGTTTGTAATTGTAGTTAATTAAGCTGAGAATTATGGCTTTAACCAGTTTAAAATACATGTCGTACGATGTAGCAATAAATGGAAAAACTTAATAAATGACCAGGTATTCGAAATCTGATTTATTTACAGAGTAACTGATATTAAATGCCCTGGACATTTTACAGAAAGGTAATTCATATATAATAAAATGAAGCATAATCTTAATTATATGAAATTCTCTGTAAGTTGGCATCTGACAGTTATAACTAGCTATATTGATGTTCCTAAAATAAATAAATTCAAAATTCTTTTCATTTTATTTCCAGGGGATGTATGGTGGCATTTTTATAAAAATAAAATGAAATATTGACCTCGGACTTAGCTGTGTTATGCCATCGGATTACAGAATCATGAAGAAACAACAAAAACAATAGGATTTATTTTTAGATTTCCAATATTAAACCAAGTTGAGGATTTAAAGGTTATTTAGAGGTTTGTATCAAAAACGTTTTGTCAACAAATTTAGTTATACAGAAGTATATTCAATTCAACTATCTATTTACCACTCTAGTTCTTCCAAATAGCTACAAGATGGTACAACAATGCAAACAAATACGTTACACAATAAGAAAGTATATGCAAGATATAATACAAAATAATGTAATGCAAGTAATCTCTTTTATTAAAGTGTTACAAAAAAGTCTTAAAAGAAAACCGAATATACACAAACTCGACGTTTCAAATAAGAGTATTTGGTCCCTCTTCATATAAATTTAGTAAATGCATATATACATGTAATACAGAGCATTATATTATCTGCCTCCAGAGAGCGCAAATATACAATGAAATACACATTACAATTCAAAACATTTAAATTACTTTATTTATCAATAAATTCAACACAATCATGTTACGTATGCAAAACACACACACATATTAGATATATCTACACCGAAAAAAAATGGTGTAAATATTATAACATATATAATTTAAACCCACTGCTTACATATGATACATGTTATTCAACCTTAAACAAATTGTTTACATGTAATATTGTATTTTCTTCACGTTACCTGTGATCCACTGAGCCACAAAAAGGTTGTCTCTGGTGTCCACACATAAACCCCATGGACGCTGTAAATGTCAATTGTCAATATAGCGGAGGAACAGTCCATCCTGATCCAGGATGTGGATACGATGGTTATCACGGTCTGCTGTCAGGATCCGACCCTGGCTGTCTGTTGTGATGCCGCAAGGATAGAAAGATCCCTTGGTAGTAGAGGGAGGACCAGTGTAGGAAAACCGGAGTTTCCCGGCCTGATTGACCACCACTAGTGCATGAGCGCCAAAGTCTGACACACATATATCTTGGTTCCTGTTCTCACTGATGTATTTAATGAAAGGTCCAGATGAATAGAGAGGTCGTCCTTTGTCATCGTACTGGATACTTAGTTTCTCTGTGGAGTCAGAGTAACGTACAACTTTTGATGGGTTTTCGTCACCATTGTCCATAACAACCAGGAGGTCCCCAGAGGAGGTACTACAGATATTGCGGGGACTCCATCCCTGTAGTCTGATCACTGTCTGTATTTGTGTATTCTTCACTTTGTTAACAGTATTATCACTGTCATCAGTATAAACTAGATCTCCACTCCTTGTTACTGCTATGTCCCGTGGAGAGCTCTCCGACTTGGTATATACTGACTTCACTAGTTTCCCACTGAGGTTGTACAGTCTCATGATTTTCTCATCGCCACACGTCCATAACACTTCATCACTCAGACAGGACACACTGCGTAGTACAAACTGTCCGAACTCTGTCTTAAGCTCAGTGATGATCCGTGGTACATCAATGAGCGGTCTATCTTGGGGAGGGGATTCATCGCCAGAAGAATTCATTGCACGTGTTTCTGTTATTATAGAAAATGCTGATGTTTGTATAAAGATATGTCATACGGCGAGGCTCAATCTTTTTTCCCAGGGAGGTCCACCCTAACTTTAGTTTTTTCAACAAAGAAAATGGTAAAAAAATCAAATCTTTGCCCAAAACTTAAAGGGGCATGGTCACGATTTTGGTCAAACTTTATTTTTGTATTTTTATTGTTTACAATGCTTTAGAGATGCATTACTAATGTTCATCTAAAATTTGGATGCCATTCGTAGAGTTATAATAATAAACGGAGTTCACAATTCTTTGAAACATGGCATTAACATTATTCGTGCCCTGTTTTTGTTTACATTGTCTCAATATACCAGAAAAAGTTCTTTTTCAAGCTGAATTTTTCTATCTTCTAATTTGTTGAAGCAGACATAGACAGTTTTTAATGTTTATCCCATTATTTAGGTAAACAACTGGAACTTTCCCTTCAACATTCAGAATGTAAACAGAAACATGATCTAAGCTTTGTTTACATAACAGAGAATTGTAAGATCTATGTCTCGCTTTAAACACGACGACTGAAAATTAGTTTTTGTTGACTGTTAGAAATGCCTTACTGAAGTTTTGTAAACGTTCAAAACTGAAAAATGCTTTTTGACAAAAATCGTGCCCATGCTCCTATAATACTTTTATGCATATATAGTGTATATAATATAACATATCATATTTTATATAATAGATCTTACAGGTATGGGTATTATGTACCAACATCATTATGTCATGGGTAAATAATTTTGTAGAAAGGAAGTAGGTGGTGGAACATTTTTTGTTATAATTTTAATATTTATAACATTGCAAATCCAAGGGGGGGGGGGGAGTTCAGGACCCCCCCCCCCCCCCAAGATCAATGCACAGATCAAATCATTGAATACGTTATAGCTAAATAACAATTTGATAATATAGACATGTGACAATCTTGTATGCATTAACTCCCTTCTTAAGACATTAAAATGTCGTTATATTGGTATTATGAGTGTCTATGCAGATAGTATAAACATTGATTGTTGTGATGAAAAATTAATAATTCACAAACGCACAAATATATATAACACACGTCTCTTAAAACTACAAATATGTATATTATTGTAAATGTCAAACCTGAGGCTAATCCACCATGGCCATTTCATGCAAAGACACGCTCTGAAGTGTCCGGTTTTTCTCTTTCTGGTGCATGAAGAAAATTCTTTTTTGATCACGTATGGAATTAAATAGACCGAGGCAAGTCGATCATTTAAAAAACATGTGGCTGTCGTATTTGTTTGTAAACAGTGCTTTACTACTACTACCGTTAGCCTACATCGTATTTTAAAAGTCGATGTTGTCGTTAATGGATACATGTAAATAGTTACATAACATTTTAATCAGGTGTTTTTAGATTTAAAAAAAAATTAAAATTTGACCGTTACAATTGTTAGTTAACAGATGATTCTACAGAAGTTTTAAAAATTGTCTTTTAATACAAACCACATTATTCACCGTGTTGCATGTTTATTTTCATTGATTAAACATGATTAATACATGGATTTATAAGGGGTGGTTGGGTTTTTTTAGTTGTTATCCGTCGGTGTTTTTATTTGCAAATAATTTAAATTACATTTTTCAAAAGCATACATGTACTTGATGATTTTTTTCCTGGTAAACACATGCTAAATGAATTAGTAACCAATGCACTCTATACTACCGCCATTATCCTTATTTTCAATACAGTTAAATTAATCAAATGTGATCAGATACGCCTTATAACAAGTACATATGTACGTCATTGCTGATATCAAACTTGGTTTGAACCCTTTTTATGGAAAATGTAAACGCAGGCTTATTTGCAGTAATAATTATGTTATTTTTCCCAAAGTGACCACTAGCTCATGTGATATTATGAATCAATCATGGTCTCATAATTGTAGTGGGAGGCAGGCTTTCGTTGTTTGATCAACATAATTATTATTATTCAGGATCCTATAAAACATACACATACAATAACAGTTAAATGCAATCAATTTACATCAGCTGCAATATAGAGTTTTCCCTCATTTGGTTTCTCAATCAATGTACATTATTCAAGTACTTAAAAAGACATTTGACTTTCGCATAAATATTACTGCGGAACCGACTATAATTCTAGAACATAGGTGTTTTTAAAAGGACCTAAATACGATATAAGATCAACATTTTATTTTTTGTATTTTATGTATAAAAATGTTTTTATGTATAAAAATGTTTTTATGTATAAAAATGTATAAACTAGTTTACTATTGCATTTAGAATGATTGACAAAGTTATGACAAAGCATTACAAATACCCATATTACATGTAACTACTCTAGATATTTAAGGTCAGACGACACGTTCCTTGAGAAATTTTTTTGTATCTCCTTGTAATAATATAAAATAAAATTTGAAAATGTTGTGCTCAAATCGTGTCTAGGTCCCTTTAAATCATTGCAAAATATGGAATTGAATCAAATTGATAAAAGGATTTAGATGATCGTCACTGAGTCTGATCTTGCTACTTAAGCTAAATATCTCCTAAAATATATGTTTAATACAGTTATATTTAGACAAAACACAACATGAACACAACCTCTGTCATTCACTGCCTTTCTGCTACTGGAAGAGTAATGACAAGTCTTGGTTTCACTCCTTAGCTTTGTGTTTGACGTGCAATAAATAATAGCCAGTACAACAAATTTAAATTTTAAGTAAGTTTTTGAAAAGACAGTAAGTATAAAAAGAACAATGGGTCGGTGGACATGACGGGTAAATTAAACTCGATTTATTTAGGTGAAAAGTGTAGGTGTATGTAATAATGATTAAACACATTTTTTTTCATTTTTCCTATCCATTTAAATGGTTTAATTTGACTGTATTGGCACCCTATTTACACATTAAATCTTGAAAGTTAACTTTGAACTGCACTGAAAGAAAATGACTATAATTAAATATTAATTAATAAGCACACTATCACATAATCAACATTTTTAGAAAGTAATTCAGTTTGTCAGAATTTCATGTCTATTTGGAATAGACACTTGTATCATCTAATATTTCCTTATATGTTTATAATTCAATATAATATTACAGGTCTGAATTGTTTAAGCTTTGCGTCTGTTCTTTTCATCTCGTAAGTATAACATTCCATTCTTTGTACATTACGTGATACATGCAATGAAATTCAATTCCATCAAAGAAGTAGTTTTGTTCAATTCGAGTGACCTGTTTGCTCCTTGCTGTTAAATGGATACATTAAACTGCAATCTGCATATGGTCTATTATATGATTTGTAATAAAATTACTGTAACTGGAATTATTAACTTTGCAAACACATGATATTAGATCGAATTTAATAAACTTCATTCGTATACATTTCCAACGACGTCTATTATTCAGAATAGATATAGTTTCTCAGCATTTCAGTCTATTTCAGAACTTTTCCTAAAATAAAAATCACGCACCATTTTTTGAAAAGCACTAGAAAAACTCAGTATTGATATGTTTTTACTTATTCAAAATGATTTTCGTTAAGTCCAAAATGTTTTCATTGAAGGGTATAGAAAAAGATACAATACATTATCGATTCTCTATAATAATACAGAGGTGCATATGTATTTAAAAAATATATACGAATAGGTCCCGCCAACTTTCGTTAAAAAAACAATTATTTTGTAAATCTAACAATTTAAAACGACAAAAATCCCCATACTTAGTAACCATGAACCGTTTTACCAATTAATTGCTATTTTAGATCAGCCAATGAACGCTATCATAACCGTAATTTTGAATCGGGCTCGTGATGGTACATCATTTAGGTCGGGATCAGGGTATTTTGATACACGTTCGACTTTCCTCTGTAAAACTTCGACTGACGGTGTTCACTTAGTACGAGAAAATGACGGAGGAAAAAGCGGTGACAGTTTTCAGGGATTATCTAAGGATTAAAACTGTACACCCAACACCGGCCTACGGTAAGAGACAGAGACGTTGTTTGGTGTTAGTTGTTTTTTTACGTGTTCCATGCGTCATACAAGTGTTCATGTGATGCAGCAGTTATACAGTATACTCAGCTTTCTACTCTAGTGTAAGACCCATAACACTCAAGTGGACAAATTCATTTGCAAACATGCATTTCTTTTATATAGTTTGTTTTTTGACTGGGATGTGATGACACTGTACATAATGTCATTACTAATGGCAGTGCAAATAGGATGATTTAATCCAGACATTAGAAGTTTGAACTTTACACATGAATTGAAACTGCAGAAAAATAAATTGGCGTCTTGCTGAACCCCCAAATTAAAATATAAGTAAAAAAATGGATAAATAAAATGAAATGCTCTTGATCTTTGCCTGTTTTGGTATATTCCTGCCGAGATTGGATAGGCTTGATATTTTGACTGTCACCTTTACCGAATCTTGAGACAGTCCTTCATAATCCGACAATTCAGTGAAGGCGTCAGTCCAGGCCCCGAGGTTATAAAACTTTTTTCATACTCGTACTTATACTCATACTCCGTACTCCGAGTATGTGCTCCACTGAGTACGACTTTAAAAACCGAGGTTATAAAAGTTTTGGAGTACGTTCTCCGCTGAGTACTATTTGGAGTATGCTCCAAAAGCCGATCGACGAAATTTTACGTCTCTGAAGAAAGACAGAGAACGGTAATTCATGTAAATAGTCCTGGCATGTAGGCAAACTGTACATGTATTCAGATTAATTATTTATCAACAAAATGTAACACATTATTTTCATGTACATATTACCTTCTCCATCTGCAAGCATGGAGATGTGTCTGCATCTATAACTTATGAATTTTTGAGCAACAGAGACGATAAATCCAGTGTAATTGGTAAAATTATCAACAAATTGTGTTTATGTCAAATCTCTCTCTCTCTCTCTCTCTCTCTCATGAGACTCAGATAGTGATTCATGCATGTGATGATTAAGTATAATTATGTTGTAAGGAACGATATGAATATAAAAGAAAGAAGTAAGAATTTACACGGATATGAAGAGAGTATTTCAACATAGAATTTAGTTCGATATATCTAAAATTTTCCTGGCTTTTATACGATTTTGATATTTTACATGCCAGGAAAAGGTCAGAAACGACGCCAATATAAAACTGGAAAGTCACTGCCCCCAAGTGGATATCTCTTAAGATATTTAGTGAGCAGTTCCTGTATTAGGGAAAACAGGGAAGAGTTTAATTCAAAAATAGAAACATATACTTGGGAAAATCACAAAAATTCTGAGAAATCCGTTTATTTTTACACTCATATAGTATACACTAAGGAAATTATATGGGTATTCCAATTTAATTGCAACATACTTAGTACTATATTTGCCTTTTAAAATTCTTGTGAGAAAAAAACATCTAATATCTTGAAGGGGTGGGGTGGGGGTGGGTGTTGAAATTGCATCAATGAACATATGCCAAAAGCCAAGGACACACGTAAAGTTTCTCATTTTAATATTTTTGGGAATGTGCACGAGAGTTTAAGAAAATTCACTAATTGAAATATTTTTGAAATTTCCAATTTGAGGACCACGTTAAACCGAAACAACGTGTTCAAGGAAACTGTGTACTAAAGTTGCTGTAACCCTTTTTGTGGGGTTTTATTTATGGTTCAAGTTTTTCTCACTTAGTCAAGGCTTGAAAATGTGTGTTTAGAATTTATATATACATACTGTGTCATTTTTAATCTTAAGTAACGTCCATTGATATTTTTGAGCAAGCCTTTTCCTATTCATCTTTAAAATTCGAAATACATGTGTTAATTTTGATGCATTTGACATAGATATTTGGTTACTTTAGATAAAAAAGGAATAGCTATTTGAATTATCTAAATAGTTACTTGCTAATAAAATTAAACAATTTAAGAGATGAATATTCCCACAGCTAAGCTATATAGAGAAAAATCTCTCACATGAAAATGCGAAGAAGCTATTTTAAGTAGTACATGTATTTTCAATCGATTGCATAGAATAACAATAATCCCCTTCAAATCTCTCTCTCTCTCTCTCTCTCTCTCTCTCTCTCTCTCTCTCTCTCTCTCTCATAAATTCTAGCTTTTATCTTGCGGGTTATGATTAATTTAAGTGTTATCTTTTTTTTCTTTTTCTTTTTTTTTTTACATAAACAAGCTTTTAATTAACTGTAAATTACCCGAATTCTCAAGCAGAATATATATATAAGAATAAAATTTGATGTCATAACACCAAATTTTATTTGTAGAAAGATACTAATATAATACTTAAGACTATGGGGTCACCGGGACCCACCATCCTTATATTCGAGCGTTTATAATTAAATGTTAAACCAAACAATACATACTTACGTATACTTAGACATGTCTATGCTCTCGATGTTTTAATTCGAAATAAATAATAAAGATCGTAAGGTAGGTGATGTTCCATGGTAAAATTTCTTTAATATTTGGAAAATAAAAATCAATTACTGGTAGATGGTTCGGAATGGATACTCTACCTTCCCGCAGTAAAATTAAAAAGAAGTTGCGGTCTATATTAGACAAAGAACACATCTAGATCTCTGCAGCTACATGTAGTATATGGTCACCTAGGAAGCCAAATATGTACGTCATAATTTTAAAATTATTGCCAATACAAAACTTAAAAATTCGAAATATTATCTTTATGTTTACATCTAACGCCCTTTAACCTGCGTTTTAATTACTTACTGCTGATTCTTGATTACTTTCTACATTTCCAAGTAAGATTGCTTTTTGTTAACTTTCAAAATAGGTTTTTATTATCGATATTTCGAGATAAAAAGAAATGAACCTTGTTCAAAATTACTCTAAATTTCACAGCGTTTTTGACACTACAGAGGAAAGGCAATTTATAAGCCAATATTTTCCACATGCAGACAGTAACTGTTTTATGAAAATAAAAAAACCCAACAACAATCGTATAGATAAACCATAGGAAGTAGGATTCGCCGCCCCCCCCCCCCCCCCACTCACACACACCAACGCCAACTCCTCTTAAAAATATTTAGTTCCAGGGGTAGATCCAGAATGTGAAGTTAGAGGGGACGTCAGTATAAGACAGGGAGTCTGGAGAGGCCGCTTTGTGGCCTCCAGATGGTCCAGGGCAAAGTCCTGTTGGTGACCAAGGGGGCATAGCCGGCCCCGGAAGCTCCAGGATTCTAGAGATTTTGTAGGGTAAAAAGGAAGTCTTTAAATAGACGTTTGAGATATTTCTTCTCGTGATTACCGGTATACTTAAAGTAATAAAATTATTTACAATTTTTAAAGGTTTGTAGATTTAAGACCTACAGTCATCAAATTCCTCTGTCTTGTAGAAATCCAAGAAACATATCCTTTTATTTTTTTTCTTTCGAATGACTGTAAATTAATCAGTTTAAAAACCAAGTTCAATGGGACAATGTAAATTAATGAAGTTTTAATAAAAGATACATGTAACTATATATACCAGCTTATATTATAATAACAATGGAAGAGTCGTTAAAACACTTGTTAGTATAACCAATTACTTAAAGGTGGGTATATGGGTGACTGGTCATATTTGAACCCAAGGACAGCGTAACCAAAATGTTTTTTCCTGGGTTTTTTTAGTTACATCATTGAACACACGCGTTTTCTTCATATTGCACCATTGAAACAGTCTAATGTAGAGAAATCCCCCAAGTTAAAAAAAAAAGATAATTAAGACTCGCAAGTTGTACATTTTCTTTGCCAGAAGGAGTATAACTTTATTTGGACAATTTTTTTAGGGCTGTGTGTGGGGGGGGGGGGGGACGCCGGGTGCGACCTCCTTTACTCCGCCACTGATTTACCGCTTATTCTATAAAATGTTTCCCTTTCCAAGTTTTGTGGCATGCAACATAAATGATAATTGATTAATAAGTAAGTAATAGAAAGCGTTAGACTTTTATGCATCCCCCATCCTTTGTAATGTTTAGAACAAACCTACATTTTCACTATAATAAAAAAATGGACCCATCAAGTACATCTGATTGAAATTGATTAATAACGATACATGTACATTGATTTCTTTGTTTTAAATGATGGGGTGTATGGGTCGTATTTAAATTGACAAAAAACAGAATTCTTAAAAAGTCGAACTATTCAACGGTAGTATTTTGTAGGTAGTTATACATGTATATGTACATTAATTAATGAAGTAAACTATCTAAAAGTTATTTTGATAATCTTGGTTGCACTTCCCCCTTACTCTTAAATTCACCTCCTGTCATTAAAAAATTGGTAAAAACTTTCCATTTTAATTCATATACATGAAAATATGATTAAATTATAGCGTATAATACAGCAATGTTACAATATGAACAATATTATATGTTTGCACTGCATTTTATTTAGATTAAATGTCTTGAGTACGACTTTGAGAAAGCTTCAAAGCTTACTCAGAAAATCGTATTTTTGTACTCAGCCGGAGTACGAGTAGGAGTATGAAAAAGTTTTATAACCTCGATATCTTGAGTAGGAGTACGATTTGGAGCACGGGGTACGATTTGGAGTACGAGATCGTACTCAAAAAAGTTTTATAACCTCGGGGCCAGATCAAGGAGAGCCGAATCTGTGCTGAGTTTACGTGCTGTGTATTGTAGTAGAACGGTGTCCTTGACTAATTGCTGAGCAACCATTTGGCTCGAGCAATCTGGCGTCTATTTTAAGGGTCATTATATTTACGTGCATGATGCTGAGTGTATTTCGTACTTTAGTTACTAGAAGGACCTGCATGACATGTCTTTATTTAATCATAAATTATTTAGATCCTATCTTTAGATATATTCGGGTAGGTGTCCTAGGCCTTTAATGCAATATATTCAGGTACACGATAGTGTACTCAGTGTTTATTCTCATACGTTCATAAGTCTGGCCACGATATGCCAGTGCATACAGTCCTTTAATTAGGTTAAACGTGTGCTGATAAATAGGTCATTCCGTTGTTTACCTATATAGGTAACCTCCTTGTTTGTCAAAGTGATTGATCCAGAATCACGGTCAACAAAATATACTGAGCGTATATTGGGAGTAGAAATATTTAGAATATCTCTTCAAAAAATATAAATTTAATAAATGTGTACAGTGTCCGCAAATTGTTTTGCTATGTACTAGTATCCTATCCTAACGTGTATAATTTTCTTTCTTGCAATTATCCTATTATAGCGAGAGCAGCTCGCCGGCGCGCAGCGCCGGCGAGCGAAGCGAGCTCTAAGAACCAGTGTGCGCGGGAAAAAGAACGAGCTAAACCTACAGTTCATCAAACAAAATTTTTTGTCTACGTCCCATAATGCTCTCTAATGTTTTCACCCGTGGTGCTATGCCAAAAATGGCCGACTTTTAACTCGTAATTTACCGTGACTTAAAGTTTGAAGACACGTTTTTAGTACCGCATATGCTTTGGCGAGACTCAAAAGATTTGTTACATGCTTCCATACCTTCGTATTGAGTTGAGAAACGTAAACAAAGACGAACAAAGTCATGGATGACGTCACAGTTCACTCGCGCTATATTTCCCGCGATAAATTTTGAGGTGGATCAAACATCTGTAATGAGTGTACTGGCTATTTCAGTATAGTCTGCGATACCTGCCTCATTGACATATGATTTGTTTTTAATCTTTTTTAATATAGAGATTTTATATATATATTTACTAGCAAGAGCCACACTTTACTGTCATATCGATCCATTTTTAAAGTATATGTACTTGTGCATGCATGTACAGTAGGCAGGTAAGTATATGAGTAGGGAGGAAATAAACAATAGGACATTTTGAACTAACAGTTAAAAAAATTATGTAGATATTGCATATAGTCAGACCATTAAATATAAAAGTGGGAAATTACACACCTACAAACAGGTACCGCCGGGCTGGCTCTCTCTCTCTCTCTCTCTCTCTCTCTCTCTCTCTCTCTCTCCTCTCTCTCTCTCTCTCTCTCTCTCTCTCTCTGGGTAGGGGGTTGCGCTGTATGTATCATAACCATTAAAATTAGTACCTTTGGCATACTTATTGTAGAGCAATATTCTCTCAAAAATTCTTTGACGTTCGTTGATACCTAAACTATAAGTTGACAATGATGCAAGGTACAGTATGTGTACTTCTTGCTGCGCTCGCCAGAACGGTAGCACCGTAAAACATATTATATCTTGTATTTATCACATGTTTATCCTAATATACGGTGGATATCACTCATGGGATAAATTTTTGATATTCCACTGTTTGTTCTTACGCCACGTGACGTCATAGTTAATCATTACGTAGGTTTAGACGGTTGATTGACGTAGAATGAAAAAGTAAATAATTTTATTTAATTAAAATTCAGCTGAGGGGTGTTGAGATATAAATTTTAAACATTTAATGTTGTTTCAGTTATTTGTTATGAATTCATAAAAAAATGAATGTATGTTTGTTATACTTCAAGGAACTTTTTTTCCGCCAAGGCTCGGGGATAGAAAACACACAACTCGTTGGATAAAAATCATATACCATCGCAAATCATGAGAGATCCTATATAAATCCTATGATATATAGCGTTATTATGATATCGTACGTAAATCCTTTTAGGTTTATCATAAATCTGTTTACCGGTTTTTCCGTTTATCATATCGTTTTTTCTGTTGCAATTATCGTGTCGTGCATTCATCGTTTTTTCTGTTGTCAGTTATTGTGTCGTACATTCATCGTTTTTTCTGTTGTCAGTTATTGTGTTGTGCATTCATCGTTTTTTCTGTTGTCAGTTATCGTGTCGTACATTCATCGTTTTGTTCATGTGCATGCCGTTATTATTTATATGTATTACATGTTATAAATTGCCCCCGTAAACAATAATGAGTTAATTAAACAACAACTACTTTTCAATTTAGAATTCTGTTAAAAATCTTTCTTCCATTTTTTTTTGACCGAAGGTTATAGGGAAACACAATTAATAATTAAGTTATATAAATAATGGAAATTAATGAATGATGTGTTAAAACGAATTTAAAGGAACAAGGTATCATAGTTTGAGGTGTTTCGGATATAATGTTAAATCGTACACGGTGGGCAATAAATTGCATAAAAATCAACTTGTATATTATAGTTGAACTCGTTGATTTCAAACATTATGTTCATTGCTCTTACAGGATAATGATACCTTAATATATCACATACTTTTTATTTATATAATATAGTACAAGTCTACAGTGTGCGCGATTTTTTCCATGCGATTTGATGTTGGGCTGAGCCGTTTGTCTGTTTCGTAATAAAAAAAAAATGAATCTAACCGGAAAAAAAATCATATAGCATTTAATTTAGATCCTATTTTAAGGGTTTTATAGGAAACGATGGTTATTTCTGTATAATTGAACAGTGATGCTGTTAAGGTAGATTGCTAATTTTCTTTTCCAATACTAACAATTGTTTACTGAAAAGTCTATCAACCGAGTGGCTTGAAAATGTTGGCGACCGATCTGGCCTTCAACATGTTCGAAAGTTTCCTATTAATTACTGAGCAAGTGAAAGACAAACATCAAGCTACAATGTATCCGTACTCTAAAAATATTCTGTAACAAACTGTAAATGGGTTCTTTCCAAAGAAACGCTCTATAGTGATCATCAATGAATTAATGAATTGGTATGCACGCCACTAGTTGTAAAGAAAATGAATTAACATGTATGTCACTAGTTGTAAAGAAAATGTATACCTATTTCCACCATCGTTTATTGGACCTTTTTACGATGTACCTGTAGCTGCAGGCTGATGTCTACCCGACACAGGTACATTTTTGTATAATTGAGATACAACCTTACAATTTCCGTGCATCGATCGAACATCTGAAACTCACCGGAAACATATTTAGAGTGTGTACTTAGTAAGGTCCTCAGATTGACCTTTATATTATTCTGAAAAATTTTTCTTTGATGTTTTGTTAATTCCATTTAGATGCTGACTTTAATCTCTCGCTCGTGTGTTTACCGATACATGATAATTCTTGGGTATCATAACATGTCACGCGATGTTGTTATAACTTTTTAAAGATTCCATCTTGTCTTAAACAATAAAATAAAGTATTAAAATAATGTTATAATTGAAAATGTTCCGTTTTAAACTTTTATGGAGAGATAATTACGGTCGGGCACGTGGTCGATTCCAATAAAGCCCGGATGTCCAAATGATTGATTTGATCAGGTACCAACCGTAATGATCTCCACATAAAAATCAAAGAATGATTCCTTATTACAGCTCTACATACATAGACAATTTCGCCACATGTGATGATGATATGAAGTGCCTTTCATATTAGAATGATATTGAAGTCACATTGACATAGGGAAGACATGCTTCCATGTATACAGAAAAAGTGGAGAGAATCTTTGCCTTTGAAGAAAACTAAAGTTACTGCTTAACGACTATAAATTGAATAAATGATTCTGTATTTTTGTTCTTCACAGTATTACATTCTGTAGTCATTTTTCTAGGTTCTCCTATTACTTTTAGTCCTTTTTAGCTTTCGTCATACCAATCTAATGTTAACAATGGCATTATTATTTCTGATACAGATGAAGTAGTTGTGTTTCTGGAGAATCTGGCGAAAGATGTGGACATTCAGTGCAGGACACTCGAGGTACATATATTTAAGCTGAAAAAAAATCAAAACAAGGTTAAATAAAATCTTGCAAGGATACAGATAACAGAGATTATTAAAAGTTAACAATTCCTTGACTATTTTATAAAAATTACACCATTTAAGGTTCCTCGACACACGCAAATTTTACTTGATGGATGATGAGGAGTCTTTTTTGAAGTATGATTTTAAAAAAAGTCAAAAACGATTCTTTTTTGATCCATCAGATAATTCACACGTGTGTCGGCCACCTTAAATGCAAAAATTTAAAAAAAAACAGAAACAAAAAATAAATAAATAAAGAAACGATACTTGCGTTCTTATACGTTATATCTCTTGATGAATGATTCTACACAAACTTGTAGTATGATGTGTACAACAACATATAGTCTGAATTGTTAAAAAATATGCATTTATTTAGTCACTGCTTTTTCAGAAACTATCCTAATAAAAAGTTTACACATTTTTCTACGTATTGTATACCATATAATTGGCATGTTATTTTCTAACTGATATTTTTTATTCTCCATTTTGACAGGTGCATCCTGGGAGAGTCGTGGTGATTATGACGATTCCTGGATCAGACCCGTCCCTGCCCTCCATCATGTTGAATTCCCACACAGACGTTGTACCTGTATTCCAGGTAGGTATAATCAGTACGTTTGATTAGGTCTCACCTGTTTTTTAGATGGGTATAATTAACCAATAAGCTGGAATTGGTCACTCCTCTACGTCCCAAACTCATTGCTAAAATGAAGTCCTGGCAGACAAATTGCTTGCCATAAAACAATTTTCTTTTGACAAATTTAGATTGAAAAACAGAGTGGTGGTGAGTGATTTTATACATCATCTTTTAATTAGAATATTTCACCTTAATTAAAGAGTCAGCTGTGTTGGTCAAGTGCTGTAAGGTATATGTTTTGTGTATGGCGCTATCTCAGTAGGTACATTTTTGAGAAATACATGAACATTTTCATTATTCCGCCACTTGAAAGTGTTTGTTACACAAACTTTTACTTTTTTAGACACTTCATCACAAGATGTTATGTTAAACAGTTTATATCTTTCGATTGGGTTGTATATCTTCGTATCACAGTGGTTAAAGTAGTGGGCTTCTGAACCGCAGATCATAATTTTGATTCCGCCTGGAGCTTTTGTTCATGTTAACTGAATAAAATTTTTGAAAATGTAATTTTTCATCCAAAATTGCAAATTTTTTGGCCAATCATACTTAAATACTTCTTATCCATTATGATATATATCATAATCAAATAATTTTCTGCTGATTTGAGACAATATTTCACGGTGTAGTGAGCCACCTTAAGTGTAATCGGGCAATTAGCATATGACCTCTAACACTTTAGCATCACATGATGATTGTCTGTTACCTTTTACAGGATCAGTGGGTGTGTGACCCGTTTGAAGCAAAAAAGATGGAGAATGGGGACATATACGCAAGAGGAACACAGGTATGGAATTGTCATTAAAATTAAAGTGAATGTGATGTCATTAGACCCTTAGTCATGAAAAATATAATTCATTAAAAAAAATGTCAGTATTATTAGTTTGAGGGTATAATTACCATAACATTTACAAGAGGTTTGTTTCATTGAATCAATGATATTAAGATATTTTATATTATTTAAATGTAAGAGATTTTTTAATTCTTCAGAGTCTCCCTACGTATTTAAAAAACATTATAAGAAAAAAATCAATATTGTGATTGCAAAATGATTTATTATTTTCAGGACATGAAGAGTGTTGGCATACAGTAAGTTTCACTTAATGTTACAGCAACTTTATTCTAATGATTTAGTAATTAAAACCATTCTCTAACAAGAGAATGTAATTTTTCTGTTACATACGATATATGAAACGGAAAAATTACATTCTCATGTTAGAGACACACAAAATTGAGACTTACATGACTGTAGTTTTGTTTTAAATATCTTTAGTGATAAAACTTGAATTTATTCAATCAAAGAGAAATATGAAATTAAAAATATATTTGATACGTTGAAGTCAGGAAATCTGAAGTTGTTAAAAAATAATGTAACTGCATGTGAATATGAGTAAATTCATTATGTTTGATCTATATTAAAAAAACGTAACATTATTACTTATTAGGTTAGTTACTGACTCACTACGGAAATATATTGGGTTGATCAATCTCATAGATGGCGAGGCGAAGCCGAGCCGTCTATGAGATTGATCAACCCAATATATTTCCGTAGTGAGTCAGTAACTAACCTAATAAGTGTTTTGTTTTTCCGAGGACTATCAAGCTACATATTCATTCACAAATAGCGGTGATATACGCAAAGCCATGTACAAGATGCCTTACATCTCGTCCAGTTAAACTCATTTAAACTCTTAAAAAATTATCAATACCACCTTTCAAATACACTTAAAAAATCTCCGCTTCACCCATATTACTTACAATGTTTTGTTGCTATTCAATTTTAAACCTCTGCAGAGATTTGAGCAAATTTCGACGCTGCCATTTTGCTCTGCTCCAGACATAACAATGTGACGTCAATATTCAAAGGGCAACTACTCTAATTTAAAAATAATTCCAAAGGGCAACTACTCTAAATATTTTAAGGACTTACTGAACACGATTTCTGTGTTAAATAATATGATATATCGAGATGAGTAGGTGAGGCGGCGGCCAATGACGGCCATATTGCCTAATATAAATCCCCAAAGAACCTACATAGAGATATATGAGGCAATCACGTGCCATGTTTAATCCAATGAAAGTGTGACATTTCAGTCCGAGGGAAAACAAAGATTATTAAGGCTCTGGAAAGATTACTTCACTTATGTGAAACAAATTTTAGTTCTGATAAAATATGCCTCTTTATGGCAAGTTTTATGTGAGAAAATCTTTAATAAGATGTTGCCATTTAAGAAATAAGGTATCATTTTTGGATGTCTATCGGGATATAGATACGGGTTGGTCACGTGATCAAATCCCATAAAGCCCGAAGGGCTTTATGGAAGATTTGATCACGTACCAACCTGTATCTATATCCCGATAGACATCCCAAAATGATACCTTATTTCTTATATTTACATTTGTTGCAAATTATAACACTAACAATGCTCCATACTTCCTCTTTTGTGATGACCTAGAAAGCCGCTTCGATTAAAATGACGTAACGACAAATAGTGCAACAATGTTGCAAGCATTTGATTATTGTGATAAATGAATATGACACTACTTTTGAGGAGACAGCACTTTTTTTATCATTAAAAAGGGAAACAGAAAAGAAAATTCACTTGTACAACTGAAAAAACTGATTGAAGCTTGGCGGAATAGTACTACCTGTGTTGAAGTCGCAGAGCGGTTAGAAATTTAAAAACAAGCGATAGAAAGTTGAGTTAGAGTAGATCTATACGTAGGCATTTCCAGGGGGAAATCTATCGCAGAATCAGATTCAAGAGCATAATGATTTCCTCCGACATTATAGAGGAAAGCGAGTTTAACTTCGATGATCTTTTTACGGAACAAATCGGACAGAAAACACAAGGAGTTTTAACCGTGATCCGTGAATGTACTACACACGAAAGGTCTGTAATATTGCGTTTGCAATTTTGACCGAGGCTTGTAATAAAATCAGTAATGAATTTTAACTGAATTAACTCCTTTGACAAATTACGATTGTCATTTTCAAGAACGCCTCGTTACGATGTCGAACCATAAAACATTCTGTTTACATGTCTAACCCGTTAATTAACGTGTTATCTAGGCTATGTAACATGAATCATTTATCCCCGCAATTAATGTTATTTTTTTATGAGAATGAATGAATAAAACTTCGTATAACAAAATACATGTACGTTTATTTTTTATGCCTAAATTATGTTTTCATTACGATATCTAATAGGTGTGTTTCAGCACAAATCGATTAGTTTGTGTACATAGAAAAAGTAGTGACCTATATTATTCATGCGCTACTTTGACCTCTTGACCCATAATGATGTTATGCAGAAATAACAGCGGATCGCTCAAACAGTGTTATATAAGGGAAAACATTTGCAAGTGTAAATATTACTGTATACACTTTATTTAAGCCCACATTTTGGCCTTTATGCTTGCAAATGGTTTGCCCCCTGTTGAATTTGCCCAGACACAGATATGTTTAAGAAAGAAAATTTGAGACATTCAAATTGGCTCAGACTTAATATTTCCTTGTAGTTTTATACAGTAATTTCACTCTTGTCCCTTTGATTTTGAGATATATTATGTAAAAAAAATCATAACTTGCAATGCAGGAAGGGGATCCTTTTTTTAAACAAAATTCTACTGCAAAATTGGATCTTAATTGTTAGTTCTTTCATCTTTAACTTTTTCTCTGTGACAGGTATATGGAAGCAATTAGAAAACTAAAGATGGAGAATAAACTAAATTTCTTAAGGACGATTCATGTTACATGGATGCCAGGTACATGTATAGTATGAACACCCCACCATTTTCCCTACCCCAATTATCCCGCATTTCCTGGACATCACACAAACGTGTTAAGGTATGATTAACTCTAGGTGTGGTATTACTCATGTCCCTTGAGGTCCTCGACTCACCTTATCAACCTTTCGGAATTTTAAATATGTTGAACTCTACCTTCCTGTTTGTACTCAGATAAAGCTTACATAAAAAAACAACCTAAGTTTCTGATTTATTTTGCATATTTAGACATTGAATATAAAATAGTTCCACAAATTCAAAGAACAAATAAATTTATATGGGAATTAATTAATCCAGGAACAAATTAAAATATAATGGAATTAATTTGAGAAATATTGTTACGTTACCTTTTATTGTCTAATATCTAGATGAAGAAATAGGAGGAAAACTAGGAATGGCCAAATTTGTTCAACACGAAGAATTTAAGAAACTGAATGTAGGTTTTGGACTGGATGAAGGTACAAAATTAAATGTTATAAAAAATAAAACATAATTTTGAAATGTAATATAATTTTTACTTCTTAACATAATTTTTGTATTGTTATATAATTTTAATCAAGTATATTAAGAGCAATTTTATTCCTTTCATAATTTGGCAAAAAATATTGCTTTGGACATGCTTAAAAGCTTTAAAAGCTGATTAGATTTTCCTGTTTCATTGACATGCCTTTGCTAGTTTATTTGTTTTGTCAATATTTTATGTTTGTCTAAAATACATGTAGTTTTGTCATCTTGAATAAAAAAAGTCAAAAGTTTGGGTCACAGTCGATCGTTGTGGCTCCAATAAGCGATATGGTCCATGTTACTGATTATAAAATTCTAATTTTTAGGTCTGGCCAATCCTACTGATGCTTTTACTGTGTTCTATGGAGAAAGAACTCCGTGGTGTAAGAGTAGTTTGAGGATTGTATCCCATTCTGATAGATTAATGCAGTTCCAAAATGTTAAAATTGGTTATATGTATAAATGTAAAGAATTGAATTTAATATATATATATATATATATATATATATATATATATATATATATATATATATATATATATATATATATATATATATATATGTATGTATATATATATATATATATATATATTCCGTATGAGAAAAGTTTAAAGATATTTATTTATTTATTTGTTTAATAATGAATCTATATCTTACATGTATTAATTCGAAAAATTTTAATATCTAAAGGTTGATGAATTTTACTAGTAATCTGCCAATAGCATACAATAGCATGTAATGAGAAACAAAATTGTTTAAATTTTTATTTTTTTCTCAAATAATTTAATCAGGGATTCGAGTTCGATGTCCCGGAAAACCAGGTCATGGGTCAAGGTTCATAGAGGACAATGCGGCAGAAAAAGTGGTCTGTGTCCAAACAGTTCTCTAACTGATTTATATTATCATTGAAACTAATTTGTATGTCTTCCATGGAAATGGTTGTGAGTGTTTGAAAAACCCTGTTTTATTATAGGCAAAGGAGATAAATGGGAAATAACCCTGTGGATATAAGCAAAAGCAGTTTGCCACTGGAACAGCTCATTTTGATTAGTCAACCTAACTTATCAGAAGATAATTGGCTTGTTCGAGAACAAACATACAATTACAAAAATAAATAATACTATGAAAAAAACCCTATATTTTTATATACATAATGTAGTTTTATAGTTTTATTTGCCAAAAATGGTTTTACTATAGAAATATTCTAAGTGGAGACTTTTTTCATAACACTTGCTTATAAATTCAAGATTTCTTTTAAAAACATGTATTTAGTACATAGACAATCTGATAATTTCAACTGTTAACAATACACCAAGCATAAAACTTAGGGAGGCTGGATGGTTAACAAATTGACCACTAGATTTGCCTTAAAGGGGCATTTTCAAAATTGTGGTCACATTTTATTCTATTTATATTGTTTACAATGCTAAGCTATGTTTTTCAAAAAATCAACCAAAATTTTATAATCAATGGAAGAGTTAAAAGCAAGTTACTGAGCTGACAATTCCTAATTATGTAATCAAGGCCCATGCCATGTTTTTGTTTATATTGGTTCCATACACCGTTATAAGTTCTTTTTCAAGCTGATTTTTTTATATCTGCTAATTCAGTCTGAACACAAATAAGCAGTTCCTAGCGGTTGCCACATTCGTTTTAGGTCCTAACCTAGAATTTCATGACCTGAGCTTTGTTTACACAATTAAGAATTGTGATCTATGTATCTCGCTTTTAGCTCGTCAACTTCACTCAAATGTTGGTTGACTTTTAGAAATGCCTTACTGAAGCAATGCAAACATTAAAAACATAAAAAATAATTTTTGACCAAAACCATGGCCATGCCCCTTTTAACTTTTAAAAATGATAGTTTTGGTCATAAACTATCAGTTGGAAAAGAATTATCCAATAGTTTTAACATTTTTTATATCTATATCTAGAGCTATTCGTCAGAAGGTGGTAAATACACTCTAAAAATGGCCACAACCACCCAGCACGCTAAATTAAGATTTCATTGTAATCATGTTATAGATAATAACTGCTTCAGATCTTCTTCAGAAGAATTTGGTTCGTTTTATTCTTATATGTACAAATACTATTCATCTAAACACTGTTTTTGAGTTAATAACCCATTTTTGAAATGGGCAAACATTTTCCAGTAAGATTTTCACTTGAATTTTCTAAGGATGAATCTCTGCGAATCATCCACTGAAATATGACTCAAAGGTACATGTAACTAATAGATGACCTAATGACGTAGTTTTGCCAATCGGTCACTTTTCCAGACCTTTCAGTTAACATCCAGTGGAATGAATAGTAGAGATTCACCCTGTGTTTTTGCTACTTATCACCAAATTACTTTAAATATACCCGTTAATTTGGTGCATAATGACGAAATGTTATGTAATACAGACACAAATATGTTCACTGTTTACAACTTTGATATTGGCGATTTGCAATGAGAAAAAAGGTTTTATTTATTAAGACTAGGGTACAGTATTTTTCCTGCCTAATTTTTAGACTTGTATATTTAGCGTGGTTGTTATATGAACAAATAGGCTATATTAAGAGTTTTCATTTTGATTTACAGAGAAAAGTAATAAACAGTTTTCTTTCATTCAGAGATGAGCAAGAGAAAAAGTAAGTTCATAAAATTTAGAATTTAGTCTTAGATGGAGAACTACTGGATCATATAATGACATAAATTTTTGATTCTTTTATCTGAAGTTAACTTTTACATTTTTTTTTCAGTCAAAGATATTTGCATTTTAGTTTGCAAAATTAACGTTCCTGATATATCAAATTGCCTCATGATGGATCTCTGTTTGTAGACTCAAGACTCATGGCTGCTTACGACTAGGTGATGTTACCACAGTGAATCTGACCAACCTTAAGGTAACACACCTATTTATTAACTGTCAATCATATAGAGAAAAAAGGATATATGTATTAATGTGTGAAAGATAAAATGTTAAAGGTGGATGCATTGGACCGATTGGGATGTCACTGTACATTGAAACTGTGTGAAAAGATGAGGATTTAATTTTTCCTCCTTAACGATTTCTTATGTGTAAAATAACAGTATACTTTTTCTTTTGCAGGGAGGATTTGAACAATCACTGAACGTTGTTCCTACTGAAATGTTTTTAGGTCTGTACAACGTATTTAATAACACATCAAGACACATGGCTGCTTATTGAATTGAAGTAGCGAAATCATTTTCCTACCTGGTACCTCACTACATCAAAACTAATACGTTTTTAGACACTCCGTCACAAGATGGCGATTTAATGTTTTGTAAGTCTCTGTTAATGATAAAAGACCTACTGTAACTTCACCTTAGAGGAGACTGTCTCGTTCTATTGCGGGGCATGCCCAAGTATCAAAATGATCCTGTTTTAATTTAATCAATTTTGTGCGTAATATGATGTCAAATAAATTGGTACTCGCATGTGGAGGTTTTTTAAAGTCAAATGGCAAAAGTTGAAACATGAAACACTGTACGTTAGAGAAACATATTAATAACGCATGTCCAAAACAAATTAAAGAAATCAATTTGATAAAATTTCAGACTATATTACATTGAAGTTATTAGTGCCTCTTCTATTGACTTCAATGTCATGAAATATTAAAAAATAATGTAGTTATTCATTATTTGAAAGTAATAAAAAGGAAAAGGCAGATCATTGAGACCAGAAACATTATAACCCTTATTTAATTTTAATTCATATAGAGATTGGATAGTAATGTGAAAGGTTATTTACTAAACTCTAAATTTAAGTTAAGTTTCTAAAATTGAATTTCAATTTGAACATTGATACAAAAAGAATCGCCAGTACAAATAATATTTCTTTTATTGCTTTATATTATTTTTTACCATATGTCAAAATAACATTCTATTCGGTCCTTTTCTATGCTTTGACATTAAAATAACCTTCCTCTGGTCTTTCTCTGGGGTTTAACATCGGAATAACCTTCCTTTGGTCTTTCTCTAGGGTTTGACATCAGAATCGCTCCTACCGAAGACTTGAGCGATTTTAAAACAATGATGGAGGAATGGTTGAAACAAGCAGGGGAAGGTATCACCTACGAATTTGTTCAAGTAAGTTGTCGTATGACGGTCATCAACAAAAAATAAAATAAAAAAATAAAGATAAATATAAAAATATCATACAACGTGAGACACGAAAAGCCTTACTCTGTAGATGTGTTTCTATATTTCGTAATTTTAGAGGGACAGGGAGTACTGATGAGCAGTTAAGAAAAACAATGTTACACTGAGTTTCAGCATAAATCTCGCTGTAGTACAATCTTGCCTTTATTCTATTTTCAAAGCCAAAAGTAAAATGATACAGTTTTCGTTGTTTACTACCACCATTTTTCTGTAGCAGTACCATCTTAATCAATAGTTACTTTTGCAACAAAAATCTAATAGTTTGCGTTGCAAATGTCAGCCACTGTTTCCAAGCAGAACAATTTTGTTAAAGGGATACCGGTACATTTGCATACACAACCTGATTAAATGTGTCACTAGCATTAGGTCATCCTGTATTTGTAGTACAACCCTGCCCAAGGTATGACCTCCACAGACAAAAGCTGTCCTTGGTGGAACACTTTCACCTCTGTGTTTGAGAACCTGTAAGTACATGTATTATTTCCACAGAAGTAGATGGGGGTTAATAAAATACCTTAAGGAAGCAATTTTAAAATCAATCAGAGAGAAATCTTGACCATACCTCTTTAACAACAAAGCCAATACGCTGTAACTGCACTTGATAAATCTGCTACAGAATACTCAATTCTCACCTGCTGAATTTTAATCAAACTTGCTTAAAAAGACATGAAAAATCGTAAGTGGAGATAATATGAGACATAAACAGTATTGGGAGAAAGGTTTTTAAAGTCTTCTTCAAAACTAAAAGGCACACCATTTCAATTTTTTGAATGTGCTTTCTCATGTTTGGAAGATATGATACTTATAAATATTGTCTATGACCTTATGGGGCTTAGGAGGGAAAAATCAGGTTGTAGGCAGCAAAGGGGTGTGAGGAAAAGGGGTGCTCTCAAAATCAATGTAGAATAAACGTTATTGCAAAGGTTAGCTGTGTGACGCAGTGCGACCCATGTCTTGTTTTACATACATTATCTATACATGTATGTATAAGATTCTAGGCCGCATGTTGGACTGACAAGATATTATTCTTCATGACTTTTTATAAAAAAAACACTCAGTAATTTTTATATCAAACCATCCTGGATACTCTTAACTTTTTCTTATATCTCAAACGTAAGATATGCATAATACTTTCTTTCTTAATCAAACAGATAAATAATTAGATTGCATTTTCAGTCACAAAAGTCGCTCACCAGAGAGCCAAATGTCCCATGTTATACCTCATCTGTATTGTAATTTACAGAGGCATTACGATTGAGAAGGAAATATTTCCAGCTGCTACTGATATCAGATACATCCGGGAGGTACGAGCTCTGTTTATATGCAAACTATACAATTGATTTGATACATGTAGACAAGTTCCCGTTTCGATACATGTAGACTATACCCGCAAGTCCCCATTCAAAATTCTGTGTCACAAATAACGTTCAGGCTAAAAAAAATTCTCGTTTTAAGGTTAAAATACATTTTGAAATATTATTTGAAAATGGATTTTATATTTCAGTACTGTGATTGTAGTTAAACATAACTTTTCAACCTGGGTTTGGCGGGATATGCTTAAAACATTGATTGCTTTTGTTGGGTTTGAAACCTGGCAACTGATTCATAAAAGCGCCATAAATACGATAATACTTAACAAGCTACAGCAAATGACTCTGAGAGCGGATAAATCCAAGGCCTAACCAATCTAGGTTAACAAACAATAATTTTGTTTTAAGAGTAATATGCCTTTTAAAATAGTTTGTTCTTTGTAATGCTTTTTAAATTAATTACAGCTCGGTATACCTGCCCTTGGATTCTCTCCAATGAACAACACACCGATATTGCTTCACGACCACAACGAGTTTCTGAATGAGAAGGTTTTCTTGCGTGGAATAGACATGCACTGTGAACTTATTCCTGCTCTAGCCAACCTTCCTAAGCAATAGTGTCATTGTGATGTCATCAAGACTTCATTGTGATAAAAAGTTGTCATTAATGGGCTGCGCTTTATTAATACTGAGTATATACTTTTTATAACCATTAGGCATTGCTTAAAATTCTGATAAAATCTGTACTTGAATAATTTGAATAATTTTTAAGTTTTTGAAAGCATTGAAACATCAAAAACGAGTTTACTAACTATAATTTGGTTTTGATTAACTGACTATCATAATTTTCATTTGGTGCAGAATGAAGACTAAAGGTTAGTAAAATGATATTGTCGTAATTATTTTAGGAGGAACATTTAGTTTGACCTAGGTATAATTGACCTTAATATATAGTCCATATGTAGTCAGTTCACTGTAATTTTGGCTGATCATTTCTGATTTGTTGATTGGGATCGGATGTCGTGACTATATGTTTTTATTGTTCCGTACTTTTTTCAACTTTCTCTGTTTAGATCGTATTTATATAAGGAATAAGGAATCATTTTTTGAGTATTATGAGGTGATAATTTCGGTCGGGGCGTGATCAAATCCAATAAAGCCCGAAGGGCTTTATGATAGATTTGAACACGCTCCGACCGAAATTATCATCTCATAATATTCAAAGAATGATTCCTTGTTACTTATATTCATATAATTTTAAGCCATCGTACGATTAAATATTTAGATATAAATAAGCAAACCCCGCTGGCGCCTCAATTTGGCGTCATTTGTATTATGAGTTATATAGTACACAATCGATACGTAGTGTTATCACAGGCAAAGACACTGGAAAGTGTAAATATGTATAGTTCGTAGAATTTGATTTGTTGATTGGGATCGGATGTCGTGACTATCGGTTTTTATTGTTATGTATTTTTGTTTACTTTCTCTGTTTAGATCGTATTTATAGTGGGAAAAATACGTCAGTTAACTTTAACATGTCTTGCTGAAATGGATAAATTAAAATCAATATGTTGATTTGTTTTCAAATTAAAATATATATTTAATATACGCAAAGCTTCAAGTTGAGAAGGTTTTGTTTTTTTCACCAAATAAATTTCTTGTGCAATGATAATAATATTCTATTACCCCCTTAAATTTTTATTTTTTTTCATTAATAAGAAAACCAAACAAAAGATATATAAATTTAAAATTCATAACGAGTAAAAAAAACTACATTTTGAAAGTGAAAAAATCCATATATTGATCACAAATTGAACACAAGTCAGGGATGTAAATAATTTGATTGTCTATCTATGTATTTAAGATTTATGGTGCTATGGTTGTAAGGGTTTATATATAAAAATCAAAGAGAATGAGTGTAAATTTGAATTTTTTTTTTTTTTTTTACAATAAATGCATTTATTTTAAAAATATAATGCTGTTTCACTTGTGGGTGTTGTCTGTATTCAGTCTGTATTTAGTTCCAGTTTCTCCATTATATGATTGAAATATAGTTTGATGCGAAAAGGAATATGTAATAATATTGATTATGTATATTTTTGTTTTAAATAAACAGGACTGAAAACAAAACAAATTTTGAATACTATTTTGTATTAAAAGAATATTCTTTAAGCCGGCTATAGCTTCGGTGCATGGTATACCGGATGTTGATTAATCAACAGTTTAAATCGTTATATTCACGGACATGCATGTAGTTCCAAATAAAGTGGCACGGTGACTCAAAATAGATGTTTACTTTTTGATTATGACAACGGAAATAAAAAGAGCTTCTTGAAATTTCATCATACGCAAGGTTTCACGCATCATAAGTCATGACCTATCAATTTACAAGTTATTAAAACTCTTCTGGAAATTGCAAATCTAAACAAACCGAGTTGTTTTGGACATTGGTTTAGTGTTAATTGATTGCGATTTCTGTCTAAAAATATTTAGAATGGGATTGACACATTGCATTTAAAGAGAATGCATCTTAATAAATTTATATAGTTCATGAAGATATCGTGTTTCAATGAGAGGATTCTGGATCATGATGTATGCCATGCTGCAGTATTTGCATTCCCCTGCGCTTGTGTGGCTATGAAGCGGAAGGAAAACTCGATAGTTTTGTGTTGACCAAACGCGTAATTCTACTTCTCTCTCTTTAATTTGATTTATTTACTTTGGAACACCGTAATTTTCAAAAGTTCACCTTTTAATATGATATAAAAGATATGTGGAAATCGTGTAAAATGTCGATATTCTGAATCATGGGTTTGAGCGTAGTGTGTATAGCATCTCCGTTTAACAGTGTATGTTTTTATCTGATATATTTAAACTCCACCACATGGTAATTTCGTTCTCTCCAACATTCTAATTACTTTGAGTTTACAACGCTGTTGCTGACCAGCGGAATACATTGCTTAAGGTAGTCCATCCATAACTAACATTTGATCTATACTACATCAAATACATATTTTGAAGCTATTATGAGGCTGACATAAACCAAACTTGGGTATGTGTATGCAGTCAAATAAATGAACTTTTTGCACATAAATTTTTTTTTTGTAAGAGTTGTCTGCACTTTAGGAAAATTTAAAAAATCATTTTCTGAAAATATGTATGGTAAACTATTAATTTTTTTAGCATATTCCAAGATGGAGAAAGCTTTTATAACGTTTTACCAAGAGAAATGTGAGAAAATTACTTGTACTAAAGAAATATATTTAAAAATGCATTTTCCCAAAGACTTCAATGTTAACTTCAACATTTGATAAATTTATCAAAATTATTTTGTTTTAAAGATTTCAAAGGTGAATATTTATTATTTAATAAACTCCTTAAAATCACACTAAGATTTTAGTGATCAAACTTACAATCTATTAGATATGATATATGACTACCTTAAACATAACAGTCTAATTAGAGTCTAAGAGGTCCTGCCATCAAGGTGGGTATACGAATTGTTGCGGGATTTTTTTAAGAGTGTCTACAGCTGCAGTTAAATTTTACAACCTGCATTATATGACCCTCCAACTATAATATATTTGCGATATCAATATAATATATATATATTAACACGTTCATAAAGTCAGTTAATTCAATATCAATGACTCAGTATGTTTATTTAGTCTATTATGATGTCATATCATGAAACCGGTTACTGTTGAACGAGCCCGGATATTTATACTGAATAGTTTTTTTTTTGTTTTTTGTTTCTTTTTAAATTTAAACCTGCCTTGTACATAAACATAAATAGATCCAAACCATTAATTAGGATACTTTCAAAACACAACAAACAGGCAATGAGTGTGTATATGTATGTGTGATACGGTATAATATCTCTTGCTGTTGGTGTATTCTGACTGCCTATTAACAAATGACTAGATTTTAAGGCAATTCAACGTGATTCTAAGTACATTGCCGTCATCTCAATGGGGTAAAACCTTCAACCATTACAACAATTTTAAATAACTAAATAATTTCGGATTGTTAGATTTGAATCTACAGCTCGTCTTGAAAAGAAAACGTTTTAAATGTCGATAAAAAATTTAAATTGTAGATTTGAAGACCTTGGATCCTCTGTTGCTGAGGCTTGTAGGTTGTGTTATGATGCCATCTCTGAAAAACACAAGCTTCCCCTCAAACTTGCATGGACTATAAAATTTGTTAGAAACACCAGTCTCAAGCTTAAGATGTTTAATTCTCTCAGGTCTTTTAAAAAAAGCAAAATGTTTGGCGCTGTTTGAAAGGGCGGTTCAATTCCTAAATGCTCTTAATTTAATTAACACTTAAAATATGTTTCTTTATTATGAAAAATAATTGGAAAAACATTTTTAAAGAATCAGTTTATTATTATTAAAACATGTTTAAAAATACGTAAATTGATAAATGTAATATGTTCAAAGATTTAAAATTTAAAATGGTTTAAAAAGTGGGAAAACATTTACTTGAATCCTTCCAAAAATATTAAAAAGAAGTAAATTAGAAAAGATTATATAATTTTTTAAAGGAAATATTTTATCGCAAAATACCTATTGTCATTCACAATTTAAATAATACCATTTTAGATTGATCTTCTTTGAAAAGTTGAAGATATCTACGATAAAATGACGGAGGATAAATTAGTGACGATGTTCAGAGATTACCTTATAATCAAAACCGTTCTCCCAACACCTGCGTACGGGAAGACTACAAAATAGCGACGCCAGGGGATTTTTGTACCTTCTAGATACACTTAATGACTAAGTTTAAGAAGGCTGGCATTTTTTTCATTGCACACGTTTTTGCGCATTCTAGTACTAAAATACATTGTATTTATACCTTTTACAATTTTTGATACTGTTTATCAAATTGTACACAATAAACAAAATACAGATAAAATATCATTTTTAAGGTAAATTTGATTTTTTAAAACAACATTTTCGTCGTTTGGTAGGTGAGCGCTGTCATTGTCCTTTGACTCACTCACCAAGGCTCTTGTGGATTTTTTTTTACAAAGAGTTTATCGACAGTGTCTCAAAACAGACATATCAACAGTCTAGACAGTTTTATTTCTTTAAAAATGTGTTTTAATAGGGTTTTCTTGTGCCACCATTAATTCGCAAAGCATTGCATATTCTTTTGCTGTTAACAGGGAGGTTTTGAACCATCGCTAAACACGTTGTTTCAAATGAAATGCTTCTATCTAAGTTAAATATATTTAAAGAGATACCCTTTTATTCACAAGTGAATTATTCCAATCCTTATGTTGTTTGTAATAAGGAGTTTTACAGGACGTATTTGTGTGGTAGTAGTTTTATGTATTGTTATTTTAATTCATTTATAACGTAAACAGAAACTGTCCTCTGTAATGTGTATACAGCAACCAAGTATGGAGACTAAAAACATTTGAAAGCATGGCGTGTTTGTTAACCTCTCATATTTTCAAGCTAAACTGCATAATATTGCGACAAAACTGATGCTTTCAAAAAAAGGTTATCAAGGTGATTTCCTAATATGAAATCAATATCTTGATAAACATAAATTAGGACAAAAACAATGTGCTAATGAAAAACACCTACCAAAGCAGTGATTTCGTTATGATGTTAACAGGATGTCAATTTGATAAATCATTTTCACATTAATAATGAAATATATTCTTAACCTCCTCGTTGTAAATGAATAAAATGTGCTTTTTCTCTCGATCTATTATTGTGTACATGTATAATGGATTTCAATTTTGTGCTTATGTTTAGTTGATATTCAACCATTTTTTTTTTTTCAAAATCAATCATTCTCAAGATGTTATTTGCATATGTGATGCCTTTATTCTTGTTTCCAACTTACCAGTAGCCGTCCAATATGTTACAATGTTACCTGCCTCTGTCCATTATTTTTAAGAATGGACGCTTTTCTATCCATTATTTTTTTAAGAATGGACACCTACAGGTAACCTAAAGGGTTGTTTAAAATTCAGAAGTATTTTTTTTTTGTATAAAAGCCAAAAAGAACAAAGGGTTACGTAACAAAATGTTTAAAATATAGTTCATTCATCTAGACATAACTTTTCTAACTAGAATTTGGCGAAGCATGAGTAAAATAGCCTCGAAGTGATAACGAGATACCTAATCTAAGGTCGCTGGACAGTGAACAAATAACTTTAGATTTGAAGAAATAAATTTTTTATCTGTAGACTATCATGAAGTGAAGAAAAAGTTCATATATTTCAGTTTTCATTGAATATTCTGCTCTATTTTAACAGGGCTCGTGCCGTCTGTTTGTTTATATTGCTTCAATATACTTTAAAAGTTATTTATCAAGCATATTTGTCTGTCTTTCACTCAGCGTGTGTTTTATGTGGACCTGTGTTACAAGTATTGTGGTTCATTGATATTTGTGGGCACCAATTTTCGTGGATTCAGTCAAGGAAACGTTTATTCGTGGGCAGTTATGCCTAGCAGGTTATTTGTGAATATTTACCAATTGAAGACTCATTTACAGTCATCGTTCTACTTCCCCACTTTTTCGTGCTTTCACCGTGCGCTCACAGTGCGCTCACTGTGCGTTCATTTGAGCTCTCCGCTCCGCTCCGTTTGCGCTCACCGTGCTTTCACAAAGCGTTCACCTTGGGTTCATCGTTCATTTAGCATTCACACCGTTTATTCTGTTTTTATTCATTTTCATTCGGAACTCCAAAATAAAAGGATCGGTCTTTGCGAGTCACAGCAGAATGAGAAAAGAAACCGTGCGTAAAGGTGGAAGGAAACTTATATTACACATAAAACATCATTTTCATAAGAATTTATCAATGGAACACTTCCGATGCACAAATATTTACCTCGTTCTAAAGATTTTCGGTTTTATCTATTAATTAGATATTTTTATTGATATTTTCATCATTACATTACTCGATCATTCGTTAGTAAAATTATTATTATTGTCTTTAATTTGGTTTTATTTAAAGTTATTCCTTAACATGTATGTAACTGGTAGGGTATAATACATATTCTACTACAGTTATTGCCGAGATCAAAGAGATGCCGCGGACATTAGTCTCCAATATACCACGAACGTCATCAGTAAATTATCAGATCAGAAATACCTATTTGTCTCGCACTGACCATGAAAGTACAACTTCAAACCGTAAAAAGTTTTAAAATCATGTCAATTTCACGTGCTAGTTCCAGTCAAAACGATGTGTATTGCCTCAAATGTTTATTTTTAAAAGATCAATGCGGCTGTTCCTAGGACCTCCTCAGCACATTTTCAGTGCGTGTTTTTACATAAAATATATAACGTGTAGTAGTTATAATCGTATTAAATTGCCCTTAAAATATTAGAAAATAACTCAAAGATATTTTATAAATAAGTGAAGAGTATTAAAAATCCAAAGAAAAATTCTGTCGTCTACATATGATTCCTTTGATAGATATACACATCCGTAAACATTACTAACAAAACCATTGGGGTTACACGGAACAGCCGTCAAAATGACCTAGATCGTCTCTCTATAGGAGAAACAATCAGTAGAAATACTGGGCTTTTAGTAGAATAGGTCGTTTTTTTCATCAATTCGCAAATTGACATTTTACGCTTTATTTTACCATTATAACCAGTATATGGTCTAATGCTCACTGACCCTACCTGGCACTGTCCAATATCTTCGCCTATTGTGTGTCGTTTTTTGTTTATCGTGTAAAATGTACATAGAGTTGAAATGGAATTTCTTTTCTTATAAATATAAAACATATAGATCCACTTGCTTGGCCTTAGAGGGTTGCATTTCGATAAATACTAGTCCCTGAGCATGCGCAGTTTGTGAGTAAAAATTCGAACCATTCATTTAGTGACAAGTCAGATATTAAGCATGTCGGACTACGAGTTCGTAACACAGAGTTCATTTTGTGAACAAAACTTGAGTGATTCTAACGATATACTGGACGAAATCATTACAGGAGAGAAAGAAAACCAAGAAAATGGGAATTTTGATTTAAATTTTTTGACAGTGAGGTCCGGAGAATACTCGGATATATTAGATTTTGACGACTTTGACGAAATGCTCGTGAAAGCCTCACAAGATGATGAGACAAATACAGCCGTGTCAGGTGAGCAGAAAACACCTAGATTTTTGGCCCCTTTGTCTGATGTGGAATTAAAGAATCTCAAGGAAAGTGCAATTCCGGTCAATACAAGAAATAAAGCTTAATGGGCTTTGCGGCTCTTTGAGTCATGGCAGGCTGAAAGAAGAATACAAAAACCGGTCTTCGAAATGACAAACAAAAAACTTAATGACCGACTAGTTGAAAACATTGAAAGGTACAAATTACAAACCAAAAACGCTTTATGAAATAACTGTTTCAACAGAACACCATTTACGAAAAAATGGCAAATTCATTTCCCTTCTTGATGACGCCGATTTCTCGTGTTGTTCTAGACGCAAAAATGAAAGAGCTGTCCAAACTTGGTTAAGGGATCAACAAAAAACAGGCTCTCATTGTCACAGAAGAACAAGAAAACATACTTTGGGAAAGGAATGTTCTTGTTATATCTAACGCACAGCAACTCCTTGATAAGATGGTTTATTTGGTTGGACTAAATTTTGCTTTGCAAGCTGGCCAAGAACACAGAAATCGGCGCATTGGAGAACATTCTCAATTGATCTTGAAAACTCCTCGTATAGACGGAAGGCGATACCTGCAGTACAGAGAACCAGGCTGAAGCTAGCAGCCACTAACAGTATAGCCACTAAGACCGTAGAAGCTAGCAGCCAATAAGGAAATTCATCAAAGTACTGAGAGTACTCGAACAAAAAATTATATTTTACTTAATTATCGACATATTTTAATTAATATCAAAATAATTTATGCTCAATAATTTGTAAGAGCATTGACGAATTTCGAAGCAGTAAAGCTCGCCTGGATAAGAGTTATAAATGCGCCTTTGTTGGATAGAAATGAAATACGTTTATACGGGTCATAAGTTATGAAAATAATCTTATCCTAAGTGTAGTCTTATTGATACAAATAGAAAAACTATATACATCGTATAAAGTGTTATGCAAACGTATTATGATATAAAAGACAAGATAAATTACAGTAAATTAAAAGGCATAAAATGATACAAAAACAATAAAACCCCAAAGCCAATCCAGTGTGGCAAGATAATTTGTTTACATCAAAGTTGAACATGTGCGTGTTTAAAAATTTATCCTCGGGCCTTTTCACTCCCCGGCTACAACATCATTCGAAAATTAAAAAGACATCGTTTTATTACGAATATGAGACAATAGAACACCCAGCATTGTGATTTTATTCTCATAAAAAATTATCATATGTCGCAGTCAAAAACAGTGAAAAACATCAGATGAAATTGGGAATATTTTGTCTCAGCCATGTTTTGACGTGAACATTCGAAGAATACAACAATGACAATGAAAAGGGTCGGTTTAGCTCACCCGGACTTTGTCATATTTTAGCATTTCACAATGATATAGGGGTGAAAGGCGGGTCATTATCTCTTTTATCTTTGAAGTGTGCATCAAACGGATACCAGGGCAGTGTAGGGGACCTATGGGGCTATTATTTCCCGCTCTCAAATTTGGACTGTAGGGGTATCACCATGTGGCTCCCAGGGGTTCCGGCTCATTTCAGGGGTTTATATCTCACTTGAGATTGACCACAAGAACTTGGTAAGACTAGCTTTACTGCCTCCGAGATTGTCCCTGCTCAGAGAACTTTTTCATGCATAAATCTTCTTGATATTAATTAAAATATGCAGATAATAAAGTAAAATATAATTTTCTGTTCAATTACTCTCAGTACTTTGATGAATTTTCTTTTTGGCTGCTAGCTTCTACGGGCTTAGTGGCTGCTGTTAATGGCTGCTAGCTTCAGCCTGGTGTACAGAGAAGACATTTCCAAATGTGTAACTGGAGGATTAAAAAGTCGAAAAAACGGCTCCAAAAATTGTTAGTGCTTATAAAAAAAAACCGACATACCCTGAGAGATGTATTGTATCCATCTACGAAAAGCAGAGATGGATCCAGCAATTTTGAAAAGGGGGGGGGGAGGTTCCAATTGATGAAAATCAATACGTGCAAAATACATTATTTGTCAATAAGCAAGGCCTTTTGAACGTTTTCCGTGCGTAAATTTAATAAACAATTATCTCATCCATATCTATTTCACATCTATTTTAATATCAGAGTGCACTGCATTATTGAGCGTTTTGGTATAGGAAAGGAAGATTTGCATAATTTCTAGCCTTAAAAAAAACAAGTCTCCAGCAATGAGAACGTGCGTCTATGCTATATGCTTAATAGAAAGAAACGCTAAGAAACCAAAAATAATTCAGACTTATTACGACAAGCTATTATAAAAATGAATTTTCGGTAAAAAAAAAAATTATGTCTTTGATGTTTAAACTCTGAACTATTTAATATTTATTGATTTTGAGTTCTATCGATTGCCTTCTTAAATAAAGGTCTAAATAATAGGATATGACAAAAATGGGGATAGTTTATCTGCTGAATAGATGGAACATGTGTAATACAATTGTACATGTACAAGCAATAGTCGTCCCAGGGAACTTGATGTGACCTCTGTATAATGGGTGCGCCACATCACCCGGCACTAGTACTGATGCGATCTTATTCAGGAAAGTTTTGAAAAGTTGTGCATTTTCATGACGGTGATGGTTTATTAATAATATATAAACCCCTTACACGGTATTTTGTAGCATAATTTCCGATTCTTGGAAACAAATCAAAAAAGGGCTTTCTTTTGTGTTTCATGTGGGTACGAGGTACGGTATAGCTAGCATTCCAGAAAAATAGCATAACTTGCATAAATTTAACTATAATTGATTTTTTAAAGAAATAGAGTAGACAATACATTGTATATGTTATTATAAATATGTGTTTTTAGCAACACTGCTTAGTTATTTTCTTTTAAATTTTCCACATGTTTACTCACAGTTGTGAGCACCGGATGCTGATGGGGAGTACCTTTTTCGAAAAAAAATCGTTAGGGTTTTTCATATGAAATACATGTACATGTAAATTACGGTGCGTTGTAAAAAAATCTTTAAATTAGCAATTTTAAAAGCATTTATTTGAAATAATTACAGTATTTATATCATAAATGGGGACAATTGCCTTTAAATAGGCATTACAAGTTTTCAAAAAAATTTATATGCCCTAGAGAAAGGGGGGATTCCGACCCCCGGAACCCCCCCCCCCCTGGATCCGCCAATGAAAAGTATATATCAGCCTCATGTAATCTTAAACTAATACACTATTCTATACATTTAAAATAACGCAAACATTGTTCCCTTGTTAACCTTAATATAATTAGACATCACATAATAACATAGCTTCAACCATTCCTTTTTGCAGACCCAATAACGAAAAGTCATCGGCCTTTTATTTGCGCCCGAGCAAATTTTCCAGTCCAGACAAATTGTATGACGACGCCCCAGTCGGTGTCCATTCGCTCCAACAAACCGTCGCCAAGTTGTGCAAGATATGGGGGATTTGAAGGTCTTTTCTCTAACAATTCCTTGCGTGCTACGGCCGCTACTCGGCTGTATTTGGCAGGTGTGGATGAACAATTAATCGCTGAGAAAACCGGTCACAGATCAGTGTCGGTGAGAAATTATAAACGAAGTCCACCAACCAAGAAACCCAGAGATTCCGATCAACTCTCAGTGTCGCATACATGTAAATGTCCAGAAGTATCCGTATGCGTTCAAAAAGACGCACATGTTACCATAAATGTGAAATCCAATTCAGAATGCTCGCAAATTTACTGTGCTTACGCTCATGGTGAATTTCTGTGTTTCTCATAACTTTTGAGGATTGAATTAAACCTATTCACGCAAACCTTGTGTCATTATTTCTTTGTTTCTTAGATTTACATGTAGCCGTCCAATAAGTTTAAATTTATTCGACAGCTAAAGGTGACTTATTGGACGGGGTGGAAGACAATAAGAGATTTATTGGACCGGGCTTAACAAAAGATGATGTAACAGAAATGTTATAATATAATTATTATACTTGAATAATGTTTACACTATTCTTGGGCATGTCTTTCTCTTGTAATTATAATAATATGTCATGTACTTGTCTGTTCTGGACTCTAAATAAGAAATGAATGATATGTACCTGTATTTAACACACATCTCTGGTGCGTATGGAAGACTCTTCAATTATGATCGGGATCGTAATGCATAAAAATATTGTGTCTGCTACAAATGAGGTCTACAGACGAACAAGAAAAAGTTTGATTTCAGGTAGTACGAAACTCGAAACGTTAAATAAGTTTTTTGGAATATTTTCTCAATTACAGAGTTAAAATGGCATAATTCTGCTGAAATATTTTTTCAATCCTTTATCTAACGAAAAAATTCGATAGTCAGATAGCCTAGTTCAATCAGTGGTGTTCATTTGCTTTTGTGTATATTTCAGTCTTCTTTGTGGAGAATAATTTGTGTTTGTTTAATGTTAAAATCAAATCAAAAAGTCAGAAGTCAATATGATTACGATTTTTATCACATCTGTCAAATATCTTTAAACCTTAATTAGTAATTTAATCTAAAACACGCTCAAATTTCCATTTTGATAAATCTAAAAACTTGGTGTTGACAATTACTGGCACGCCAGTATGCTGGTGAGTTTTATGATATGTTTCTTGTTGGTATTGCTTTAAATGATATCTGTTCTATAACACTGATCTGCTCTGTACAATTTTACTTACCCGGTACTTAAGAATGCTCACTTTCAAGTGACAATTCACTGTTATCTAATAAATTATGAATTATTTTCAACAGACCATCAATGAAGAGGGAAAGCACAGTATTACAAGAACTGTCAGGATCAAGTATGTGTATTATTTTGATGTCTTAAAAAATTTAAACCAACAGTGTATAGCTATAAGTATCACACAATTACATACCTAGCAGGCGCATAGTAAAAAAGAGTTCGGCTCACCCCTTTTTATCTTATTAGGTTTCCCCTTACTTTAAAAAACGCTGTTACGAGCCTGCCCGAAGTTGCATTACCCGGTAATCAAAGCACAACAGCTGGTAAAAAATATTCCAAATTCTCCTGAGGATTATAAGAGGTTTCTGTCTGTAAATGGGGCTGATGGGCTATATATCAATATTGATTTTGTTAAGTGTCAAACAATATGTTAGATGCAATATATGCTAATTACTCCACTTATAAGAGAATACAAATTCATTTGAAGTTTAAATGTGTGGTGTATCCATACTGGAGTGAAAAGGTCCTGTAACTAATGCCTTTCTGAATGGTAAGCTATACATGTGTTTTGATATTGCTGAGAAAAGATTATTGTACCCCCACTCCGAATGAGAAGAGGGTATACTGTTTTGCACTTGTATGTCTGTCTGTTTATCTGTCCGTCCTTCTGTCTGTCTGTCAGTCCATAACAAAAGTTTCTGTCGCATTTTTCTCAACAACTATTCATTGAAGATGCTTGAAATTTCAACACACTATTTGTTTAAGCATGCCATATCGTGGGATATATTTTTGTACCCATGGGTCGTCAACTTTCTGTTAAATGACAACTTTGTTTATTTTTAGCCCAAAATTTTAAAACAAATTTTCGTCGAAGATTTCTCAGCATCTACATGTATTTATCGCAGATGCTTGAAATTTTAACACACTATTTGTTAAGGCATGCCATATCGTGGGATATAATTTGTACCAATGGGACGTCAACTTCCTGTTAAATGACAACTTTGCTTATTTTGTATATTCACAGCAGAGAGGGGTTATTACTATTGAGCATCGGCTCACAGATATCTTGTTGTTTTTTTTTAAATTTAGGTTTTGTTCAGGAATTTTCCCAGAAGTTTGTTCCAATTTACAGCCTGCATCTAAATTGCACAATTTTGGTCAATTAAGAATATACAGTTAAACCTAGCTTTAAACAGATACATGAATACTATATGGTAAAAATGTAGAGAATGGTAACAGTTTAGACATAGAGTTACTTCCCTTCGGCTAACTGCAGGCTAACTGGTCATTATGTACAGTTACATGTACGTTATATTATTTTTATAAATTATTTTGACTGCTTAAATTTTTTGATGACATAAATGTATGTTTGGCTGCCTCAATGTCATTATTGTCATATTGTGTATTTATTTTTATTAATTATATTGTACCTCAATCAACCATCCTTTTAAAATCCTAATTACCGTAATTTCTTTACATTTAATAATATGTGACATTAATTTTCTATATCAATGTATCAATGTGACGGAGTCTATAGACTTATATTGAGAATTTTGATTAGATGTTTGTTGTCATATATGTATATTTAAGCAATATTTAAGTAATTACAGTATGATTTATTCTATTTCAGACACTTTGTTGAAATTAATCATGCATCTCTAAAGTTACCTTCCTCTGCTTTAGGAAATGGTGTCAATTGGTTTGCCAGATTTTCTCTCTTGAAGATTGCTGTGAAGATTCCTTAATCATCACGCAGATCCTGTGGTGAATCCCTGACCACCGTACAGATCACGTAAAGATTTCTATAAACACCATTCAGATCCTTTGAAGATTCCCAAACCATCATACAGATCCTATAGAGAACGTCTAACCACCATGCAGATCTTATGAAGAATCCCAAACCACCATGCAGATCTTATGAAGAATCCCAAACCACCATGCAGATCCTATGGAGAATCTTAAACCACCATGCAGATCTTGTGGAGAATCCCTTAATTACCACCATGCAGATCTTGTGGAGAATCCCAAACCACCTTGCAGATCCTGTGGAGAATCCCTAACCACCATACAGATCCTTGAGAGAATCCCAAACCACCATGCAGATCTTGTGGAGGACCCCTAACCACCATGCAGATCCTGTGATTGTATTTTATTGCAAAATTCTTATATTAGGACACAGGTAAAACTATCTGTTCCGCACGAATTCACTCGATCAACTCTACAGTGAGTCATCAACACTAGAAATGAACAGTAACACAGGTTTACCTAACATAAGCAGTTTATATATACATATTTATAAGTACTCCTCCCTTCTTTGTTTTGCAAGAACACCCTTCTTACTACTTTGCTGCCTCCTCATCACTGATCTCACTAGTAATTTCCATGGTTTTTTTTAAAGCTTGTATCATTGTTATGCAAATCATCAATATCTCCTTGAACAAAAATTTTACAAATATTTATAAATTTGTTTGTATCTAGAATAGATAGACCTCTCTAATTTTGCAATACTGTTTTATATACAAAATTACATCACTTAGATACAATGAAATGGTCTTATTTGGACTTAGAAACAGACAATTATATCAGGAATATACACCTTTTAGACTGGCGGAAGAAGTCATATCAATATGCTCTCATTTAGTATTACCGGTACTTTGAAACACGTCTACGACCCTATTTTTAGCTCACCTGAGCTGAAAGCTCAAGTGAGCTATTCTGATCACATTTTGTCTGTCGTCTGTCTGTCCGTCTGTCCGTCTGTCCGTCCGTTTTTCACATTTTCAACATCTTCTCAAGAACTACTAGGCCAATTTCAACCACTAGGCCAATTTCAACCAAACTTGGCACAAATCATCCTTAGGCAAAGGGGATTCAAAGTTGTGAAAATTAAGGGCCATACCCGTTTTCAAGGGGAGATAATTAGAAATTAATGAAAAATTTCGAGAAATTTTCAAAAATCTTCTTCTCAAGAACCAGAAAGCCAGGAAAGCTGAAACTTGTGTGGAAGCATCCTCAGGTAGTGTAGATTCAAAGTTGTGAAATTCATGACCCCCGGGGGTAGGGTGGGGCCACAATGGGGGGTCGAAGTTTTACATAGGTATATATAGAGTAAATCTTTAAAAATCTACTTCTCAGAAACTAAACAGCCAGGAAAGCTGAAACTTGTGTGGAAGCATCCTCAGGTAGTGTAGATTCAAAGTTGTGAAATTCATGACCCCCGGGGGTAGGGTGGGGCCACAATGGGGGGTCGAAGTTTTACATAGGAATATATAGAGTAAATCTTTAAAAATCTTCTTCTCAGAAACTAAACAGCCAGGAAAGCTGAAACTTGTGTGGAAGCATCCTCAGGTAGTGTAGATTCAAAGTTGTGAAATTCATGACCCCCAGGGGTAGGGTGGGGCCACAATGGGGGGTCGAAGTTTTACATAGGAATATATAGAGTAAATCTTTAAAAATCTTCTTCTCAAGAACCAGAAAGCCAGGAAAGCTGAAACTTGTGTGGAAGCATCCTCAGGTAGTGTAGATTCAAAGTTGTGAAAATCATGACCCCCGGGGGTAGGGTGGGGCCACAATGGGGGGTCGAAGTTTTACATAGGAATATATAGAGTAAATCTTTAAAAATCTTCTTCTCAAGAACCAGAAAGCCAGGAAAGCTGAAACTTGTGTGGAAGCATCCTCAGGTAGTGTAGAATCAAAGTTGTGAAATTCATGACCCCCAGGGGTAGGGTGGGGCCACAATGGGGGGTCGAAGTTTTACATAGGAATATATAGAGTAAATCTTTAAAAATCATCTGCTCAGAAACTAAACAGCCAGGAAAGCTGAAACTTGTGTGGAAGCATCCTCAGGTAATGTAGATTCAAAGTTGTGAAATTCATGACCCCCAGGGGTAGGGTGGGGCCACAATGGGGGGTCGAAGTTTTACATAGGAATATATAGAGTAAATCTTTAAAAATCTTCTTCTCAGAAACTAAACAGCCAGGAAAGCTGAAACTTGTGTGTTGAAGCATCCTCAGGTAGTGTAGATTCAAAGTTGTGAAATTCATGACCCCCGGGGGTAGGGTGGGGCCACAATGGGGGGTCGAAGTTTTACATAGGTATATATAGAGTAAATCTTTAAAAATCTTCTTCTCAGAAACTAAACAGCCAGGAAAGCTGAAACTTGTGTGGAAACATCCTCAGGTAGTGTAGATTCAAAGTTGTGAAATTCATGACCCCCAGGGGTAGGGTGGGGCCACAATGGGGGGTCGAAGTTTTACATAGGAATATATAGAGTAAATCTTTAAAAATCATCTGCTCAGAAACTAAACAGCCAGGAAAGCTGAAACTTGTGTGGAAGCATCCTCAGGTAGTGTAGATTCAAAGTTGTGAAATTCATGACCCCGAGGGGTAGGGTGGGGCCACAATGGGGGGGTCGAAGTTTTACATAGGAATATAAAGAGTAAATCTTTAAAAATCTTCTTCTCAGAAACTAAACAGCCAGGAAAGCTGAAACTTGTGTGGAAGCATCCTCAGGTAGTGTAGATTCAAAGTTGTGAAAATCATGATCCCTGGGGGTAGTGTGAGGCCACATTGGGGGGGGGGGGTGTTAAAGTTTTACATAGGAATATATAAAGTAAATCTTTAAAAATCTTCTTCTCAGAAACTAATCAGCAAGATGATTCTTTATCATTGTTAAAACTTTGGCTCCAGGACAATTCTTCGGCCTCACAAGAAGGTTCAGAGTTTGATGTAGCTAAATATCCCATATATAAACAATTGTAAAGGATCTTTTTGAGAACTGCAATACTCAACATGTGATATGACTATGGAATTGAAGCAGGCAGCTATTTTTTCATTAGAATCTTTTTGTATTACTGTATTGAGTTATTGCCCTTGATTTATTGATTCTTGATTATTTTAATTAATGCATCCACTGTTAACCAATTATTGTGATGATTATTTTTATACAATAATAAATATTCAATGTATATAAGTTGTTCTGCATAAGAAGTTTTGGGTAAGGCCAGATTATTTTGTTTATTTTTGATTTCCAATTTTTAGATACTAGGAATTATTTTAGGTTGGCACATATATAGGGACATTGTCTATTGCATTTCGATGAGCGACTGTTTGGGGTTAAACTTGAACAGGTATGGATGGATAGATTGAGTGTGTGAACATTCTTGTTTTATCTAATCTATGTGTTTTCTAACCTTCGATACAAAGTGTGCGGTCATTCCTGCCCTGTCTCGCATTAATACAAGTGTGCAGTCATATCTGCTTGTATTGGTGGTAGTAGCGGCGGAGCACTAATGTATGGTCATCCATGCTGGTGTTCAGGCCTTTCTAGCGCAAGTGTGCGGCACTCCCTGCTTGCGTTAGGTTGAGCTGTTGGTGCAAGTGTGCGGTCATCCCTGCTTGCGTAAACGTTGGTACCTGTTGAGTTGCGTAGGTGTGCGGTCATCCCTGCCTGCGTAACTTTGAGTCCCTATATATGTGCAGGAGCGGTGATTAAAGTCTGCTCTTGTAAATATTGGCAGCAATCAGGGCTATCCGAGTTCCAAGGGGGAAAAATGGATTTTATTTATACAGGATCTACATGTATTATTGTACATTGTCCAGATTGTTTGTTTTATGACTCCATGTAGCTGACTTTATCATACCTATTGTTCCTCAGGTGAGCGATGTGGCCCATGGGCGTCTTGTTTGGTCTTATGTCATCACTGAGCTGGTCAAACATCGGATCCATGACAAGGGGTCAAACTTTATACATGTAAACAGGTTCTAGTATAGGTAAAGATTCAGAAAATCAACTAATTTTAGGTACCAGTGGTTATGCAAGAATTCTAAGTAAAGCATCGGTACATATATTCCTTTGCCTAATATATCAAAGACCTTTAATCATAGATGGTTCTTAATAAGAAGCCTGCCAAATTCCAATCTAATTAAAATTATATCCTTCACAATCTCGTATCTTGCTGTGACATATCAAATATGAGAGCGTGAAGGATCTAATTTTAATTAGATTGGCCAATTTCAACTCAGTATCATCAGACTAATCAAAGGGAAGTAACTCATTCATCAGTTACTGTAGTCAAAGAAAGATAACTCATACATATAACTGGTGAACTATTAATTCAAAAGTGCAGCTTTCATATTTGGTACTTTCAACACTATAGATATTCTTATTCATAGAAAAAATTAATTGACAAATATAACTGATGTTGCAGCTGAATAAATAAATAAAGATAAAATCTTGTAATAATTGTACTTAATATATATTTATATCAGTTTCTTCACCATGACTTAAAATTTTGACATTTTGCAGACCCTGGAGATAATAACAGCTGAAAAGTTGCTACTACCACAGCCAGCTTAGAATTTACGGAGTGTTTATTGGGAGGTTTGTACCTTAAAGCTAAGTGTAATTTGATCCTGATAAGTCATAAGTTGTTCATAATTAAAGTTCTTCTAAAACACCAACACAAAAGCACAATAAAATGCTTTCATTGGTGGTTAATGGGGGTGTAAGATGGTAGTTATCATTGAAGAAGAAAAAAACAAATAACCCAGCTAGTTATGTAATTTTTTTTTGCAATGATATCTAAATTTCTTAATAGCCCATACATGAATCACCAATGAAACATTTTTAGCTCACTTAATCTGAAAGCTCAAGTGAGCTATTCTGATCATTTTTTGTCTGGTGTCTGTCTGTCCATCAGTCTATAAACTTTTTTGGGAGTTAATTTTAATCAACTCTCCTATGCAGTTACTCTGGCAAACAGAAAGTGAAACAGTGTTTGGACCTAAGCACAAATCATCACCTCTGACAAGACGTAGATATTGAAAATAGAAGATAAATTCGGTGTACTGTGTGCTGTACCATTGTTTTTCAAAATAAATGTATTTATAAATACCTTAAAAATAGTCAGATTTTATAATTAGTACAAACAATTTAATTGGTTTTTTTTTATGTAGTTGTATGTATACCTACACCAGAGTTCAATGTAGTCTCGTTCAACCAGACGCTCGGCTGTCCCCGTAAATCACCGACAAGCAGAGAGTCTCTCTTGGTAGTCGGAGATTAACGGAGATAGCCGAGCGTCTGGTTGAACGAGACTTGAGTTCAATATTGCTTGGATCCAGACGTGTACAATTTTGAGACTCATTTCGATTAATGATACACAGTTTGATGGAATTAATTATGGAATCTTTAAATACATGTATTACACAACATGATTCATATGGGGTTTACTCGAAAAACTTGTCGAAAAAGTTCGAGAATTCATATTATAAAAATGTGCGTAATTCAAATACAGATTAGAAACTACTTGCCAAGCAAAATAAAATATCGTTTATTTTAAAAAATGATAATAATCAATAAAATCATCTCCCGACAGAACTTCAGTAGTTGATTGTAATTTAGACTTCTCTAGAACCAATGGGCCAATTTTAACCATACTCCAGTACAAAGCATTTTTTGGTAAAGGGGATTCAAGTTTATTAAATTGAAGGGCCACATCCTTTTTCAAGGTAATATAATGAAGAATTATCAAAAATGTGTTCGTATTTCTTTTAAAAATCTTCTCAAAAATAGATTGGCCAGAAAAGGTGTAACTTGTGTGGTCGAAGCAATGATTCTTAGGTAGTGTAGATTAAATTAAGATTCTTAGAAATATGATCACCGGGGGTAAGGTGGGGCAACAATCTAATTTTCACATTGGAATATATAGAAGACCGAAACTCAGAGATGATTCTTTATTAGAAGCCTGTCTGAATTTCAATATGGTGTATTGATCATCAGACAAATCTAAGTGACTATAGTCAAAGAAAGATAACTCATACATTTTACTGGTGAATTATTAGATCAAAAGTGCAGCTTTCATATTTTTGAATTTTCAACACTAGATAATCATAGAAAAAATTGAATCATCAAGAAATCGACATATATAATTGATGTTGCAGTCGACGTCCTAGGGCTTCAGTAAAGATAACATTTTGAAATAATTGTACTAAATATATATACCGGTACATTTCGAATTTGGTTTCTTTCCCATATATATGACTTAATTTTTTTTGCATTTTTCAGACCCTGGAGATATAATAACAGCTGGGAAGTTACTACTATCACAGCCAGCCTAGAATCTACGGACTGTTTATTGGGAGGTTTGTACCTTAAAAATAAGTGTAATTTGATCCCAATACAGTAATAAGATATTCATGAAATTTTTAACTTTTAGTTTATAAATTCTGAAATTATTTTTAAAATAAGAATAAAATGCTTTCTTTGATGGTACATGTAGTTGTGACAGGAGCTACCGTTGCAGATACAAAACATAAATAACCCTGTGGGTTGTGTGATTTTTTTCTGCAGTGATTTCTACCTTCATAGCACATATATGAATCACCCAAAGAAACTATTTTAAGCTCACCTAAGCTGGAAGCTGAAGTGAGCTCTTCTGATCACTTTTTGCCAGGCGTCTCTCTGTCCATATGTCCATAAACTTTTTATATTCTAGACTTCTCCAGAAATATAGGTCAATTTTAACCACACTAAGCCAAAGGCATTATTTGAAAAAGGGAATTCAAGTTTGTTTAAATAAAGGGCCACATCATCTTTTAAGGGGAGGTAATTAAGAATTATTGAAATAATTATTATGTGTTGGTATTTTTTAAAAATCTTCTTCTCAAAAACGGTTTGGCCAGGAAAGGTGTAACTTGTGTGGAAACATCTTCAGATAGTGTATATTTATGTTTCTTCAAAAAGTGATCTTCCAGGGTAAAGTGAGCCACAATGGGGGTCTAATTTTCACATTGGAATATATTGAGTAAAATCTTTAAAGATCTCCTTCTCAAAAACCATTTGGCCAGAAAAGCTGTAACTTGTGTGGAAGCATCTTCAGGTAGTGTAGATTTATGCTTGTTCAAATCATGATTCCCTGGGTTAGGGTATGGTCACATTGGGGGGGGGGGGGGGGGGGGGGGTCGAATTTTTACTAAGGGATATGTAGAGAAAAATCTCTAAAAAACTTATTCTCAGAAACCAATTGGCCAGAAAAGCTATAACTTGTGTGGAAGCATCCTCAGTTAAAGTTGATTAAGTTTCTTCAGATTTGAAGGTAGGGTACCTGGGGTAGAGTGGGGGCCACAATGGGAGGTCAAGTTTTAAGATATTTTTATACTTGACCTCTTCTACTAAATTGTCCAAATATATTGTATATGACTCCATAAATCTGGTTTTATTATGAATTTTTTTCCTCAGGTGAGCAATATGGTCCATTAGCCTCTTGAATTAATTATATTTACATCTCTCTCTCTTAATTTCTACCTAAATCTTAATTATTCATTAAAAGCAAGTTAACAAGTTATCGGTTTTCTCAATCAATACATTGCATAGAAGTTACACTCAATTTTTCCATAGATATGGTCATATACAATATCTACATGTATTTGTAAGTCTGAGGTCAGTCCATCCTATCTATATATGTTGCTAAAATACCATCAATTACAAAATAATCCAAACTTTCATAGATACAGACTTACACGGGCTGACCTCAGTCTTCCAAGTAGTTGTAGTAACCATGGTAACCTTAATATATGGAAAAATTGGCTGTTCCTTCTGTGAAATGTGCTGATCGACAATAACGATCAATTTTACATGACCAGCTAAGGCGATTGAGAGTTATATATTTTTTCTGCAATTCTCACTGTCTTCATATCAACATGACACATGAAAGCATTTCATTGTTTAATTGACGCCTAATTAAGCACTTGATAATGCAAATATTTCCTCTCAGTGGTAGATGGTTTACCTAACTATGAGATGATGTACTTTTATATAGCAGTGTAAATTTAAGAGAACTTTCTACCTCTGAGAAAAAAAATGTATGTAATGTCAAGAGCCTATGTTATTGATGTAATCAATCAAACGTCATAATTATACAGTTTATTTACATTTATTATTTAATATACACATATAAACAATATACATTGTATTCAAATTTAACATATATTAAATATAATCATATTAAACACTCAGTTTGATGGCACGCAATGTTTGGAGTTTTAAATCACCACATTTGGTCTGTTGACAGTCACATCCAATATATAAACACATCCAATATATACTAGTAAACACATCCAATACATAAACACACCCAATATATAAACACAGTTTACATTTAATGAATCAAACAATCAGTCCGTTGACATACATTATGTAAACACGGTCAGTTACATGTAGTTTGTTACATACAAGATGTAATACAGATTGTTGACATGTAAACATGGTATCAAACAAGTTTAATTTATTTACATGTAATATATAGCTGTTGTCACTTGAGAACTTTATTTATTAATAGATGTAATTTAATATTATGAACCGTTTGATTATTATAAAACATGGTTTGTTTTATTTGTAATATCGATTTCTTCACTAATGTTACATGTAAATAAATAAACAAATAGTTTGATTATTATAAACAGTTTGTTTACATGTTATATTGTATTTTCTTCACTTTACCTGTGAATAACTCAGCCACAAAGAGGTTGTCTCTGGTGTCCACACATAAACCCCGTGGAGCCTGTAAATCACAGTCGTCAATGTAGCGGAGGAACTGTCCGTCCTGATCCAGGATGTGGATATAGTGGTTGTTAGTGTCTGCTGTCAGGATGCGACCCTGGCTGTCTGTTGTGATGCCGTATGGTATAAATGATCCCTTGGTAGTAGAGGGAGGACCAGTGTAGGTAAACCGGAGTTTCCCGGCCTGATTGACCACCACTACTGCATGGGCTCTATAGTCCGACACACAGATATCTAGGTTCCTGTTCTCACTGATGAATTTAGTGTTAATTAATCCAGCAGATGAATAGAGAGGTTGTCCTTTGTCGTCGTACTGAATACTTTGTTTCTCTGTGGAGCCAGAGTAACACACCACTTTTGTTTGTTTATCATCATCACTGTC